>NC_090831.1:97371973-97675003 GCF_028021215.1 Eschrichtius robustus | reverse complement strand
TCAATAAACTTAAAGACTCGGCTCACAGATCGCATCTGAAATAAAAATAATTTTTAATTTTTGTTTAAGAGCTGCAGGCAAAGTCATAATTAGTTTGGTGTTTCCTAAAAAATAACTTGTAAGATGTGATGCTAGCTAGTCGTCACTTGGTTATTTGTTAGGTTTTTCAATGAACTAACAGGAAATAATTGGATGCAATTAAAAGCTTAACCAAGAGAATTAACTAGGATTTCTATAAATGCGCTCTGTATATAACTGCTTATTTTTGTGATCAGTTAATTCTCAGTTATGCAAGCCACACATAAATAGCCAAACTCTACTCAAGGGAATAGATGATGTCAAGGGGAAAACTTTTTTCTACCATGAGTAGTACTACACAATGTTTTACAATTGGTATATTATAGTAAAATATTTCACACCTCTAAACCACTACATAAGAGTCTTGCCTTACTCTCACAGTACATTAATAACTATCGACAATTCTATGTCAGCTGGGTGGTAAGTGGACTCTTGAAGCTTGGTAAATTTTGAATAACTTCACAATAATCTTCAAACAAATTTAAGTCACTGGCATATATCTGTAGTTAAATATTACATTTTTAATCTGAATTACTTAAAGATCAATTTCCATTGCTGAGCAAAATGTGACTGTGTATAAGGGCTGTATTTAAAATTCAACCATTTTTAAAATTAATTTATTTTTTAAAATTTATTTTATTGAAGTATAGTTGATTTACAATGTTGTGTTAGTTTCTGGTGTACTACAAAGTGATTCAGTTATGCATATGTATATAAATTCTTTTTCATATTCTTTTCCCTTATGGTTTATCACAGGATATTGAATATAGTTCCCTTGCAACAGTAGGACCTTGTTGTTTATCCATTCTATATATAATAGTTTGCATCTGTTAACCTCAAACTCCCAATCCATCCCCCCACCACTGCCTACCCGCCTTGGCAACCACAAGTCCATTCTCTATGTCTGTGAGTCTGTTTCTGTTTTGTAAATAAGTTCATTTGTGTCATATTTTAGATTCTACATATAAGTGGTATCATATAGTATTTGTCTTTCTCCTTCTGACTTACTTCACTTAGTATGATGATCTCTAGTTGCATCCATGTTGCTGCAAATGGCATTATGAAATTCAACTATTTTTCAAAGGTGCTTAAATTCTTTAACGAGAACATATTTCTCTGAACAATTATAATTTATTGGAATTTGGAATGCGATTTTTAAAATAGCCTGGCATATAATAAGCATCCAATAAATATTTGAAAAAATTTTAAGTGAATAAACGGATAAATATGTGAATGATTAAATATATAAATAAATAAATGAATAAGAAGAAAGAGTTGGAGACTTTGAATTCACTCAATTTCTATTTTTAAAAGATATCATCCTTGATTCTACGGCTTAGTCCTTCACAGGTGTTAACAGCGTACTAGACAGAAATTTTTTTGTCTTAAAAGTAATTGTTGATTCTGGCTTTACCCAGTCAAGAATTTAACCTTCTCCTTTACAATGTTAATTTCTTATCATCGTATTTATAGTTAAGGTTTAGATTATTAGAAATGATTCTTTTTGCAAAAAAAAATGGTGGGAAGAAATGCCTTTGGGCATTTGTCTCTATTATTTCTATTTTTCATTATCAAAAGGTGAAATGGGAAGAATTCTTCACCTTTAGTATTAAATGACTGGTAGATGAATCAGAGAAGTTTAGATATTGATCCTTAACTGAATATTAAAAGTTCCATCTTAGCAAATCTAATAGCGTTGCCTGTTTTCACATGCATTGATCAAGCCTGCTGTTTATAAAGAGCTTTCTTCTATCTAGTAATTGTGTGCTTCAATTTCCTTCATCTTGAAAATACCTTCGAATTATCTTCAATAATTATTTGAAATTCAAAAAGGGAATCTTTTTAAGCCAAACCCACTGTAAATGGAAGTGAAAAGTATCCAAAGCCCACATCCATCATAAATAACTCTAGAGGAAATGAAAGGCATATTATAACTAGTCCTCTGACATAGTATTTTAAATTCCAAATTATGGGTGATTTTCAGGGTTTGTTAAATCCTGATTCAGTTATTTTTTATTAATTTTGAATTAAAGTAAACTGTTGACATTTCTGCATGTCAATGCTGTGAAGAATTCTAAATTAGTCTTTGTTAGGTGCTTTAGTATGTCAAGAAAGCTACTGTATAACAAAAATCCCTCATATTTTCATACTTCCAAGCAATCAAAAAACATGTAAATACTGCTATCTAAACTACTCAAAATTATATGTGGTGTTATTAGAAAATGACATTCAAAACTACTATTTTGGTAGCACTAAAATGTAGTGGATAAGCTTTCTGTGTAAGGATTTGTGTTTGAGTACAGCAAATTACATTCTCCATTAGCAAGGGTGAATCCAGAACTTCTCTGTTTGCTTGTTTGTTTTTTTGTTTTTTGAATGCAGAACTTCTAATGCCAGCTATGATAGATGGAAAGTACCTATCAAATTTAGAAAACAATTTTCAACTCGTCACCTTTCATATAGTCTAATTGCATAAAGTGACCCCAAGACAGGCTATTATAGTTACCCAGAGCATGGTCAAATATCCCTGACCAAGAACTAGTTCACCTTAACCATGGGCACTCATCCACAGCACATGAACATTCACTCAACTCAATGGGTTAGAATATTTTCTGATGGGAAGAAAAGGTGGCTAGTGCAGACACCTGCATTATGGTCAGTTTCTCAGCCACTGAAATGCCATTACTGAATAGATGATGTGGCCAGATAATGTTATGAATTGCTAACTAATTCCTTGTGCCTCGCAGGCTCTCCAATTTGCGCATTCTACTTTCACTGCCTCTCAAGGAGAACCAGAGCACAGAAAATCATTTCTGGTCTTGCAAGTTGCAAAAAATTGCCTTTGTAGTCAGAGATTGACAGTTTGAAAATTTTGAGGCACATGAATATTGCCTTTTAAGCTTCAAAAACCAAACCCTGAAGGACACAAAGCACAGTGTTTATGTAAAAAACAGTAGTCATGGATGAAATTCTGATGGATGAGATATAGCCTCTCTCCTCACTGCACAATCCAACTCATGAATGGGCTGAGACACCAATTCCTCTTAAAAGAAGCAGTGCCTTGCAACTGAACTCTGGTTCTCTCCTCAAGTAGATTTGAGGGATTTTAGAACATAGGAAGCCTATGCCTCATTTCTAAGGTGGAGTCAGGAATGAGGAGGGCCTTAGAGAAGCTTCCAGTGCCCGGCATGGCACAGGAGCAATAGAGTGGACACGGATGCTTGGCATGTCTAGACATAGATAACATGACATAGCTTCAGATTTTCTTGTATTTCCAGAATGGTGCTGAAGGGAAGCCAAAGAATCCCAACGCTTTGATCCCTCAGGGTCTTCCCTTCCTCAGAGACATGGAAGAAGCTGAGAGGGAGAGAGCTCACCTAGGGAGAGCTCATAATCAGGACCAGAAGGACAAAGACCCAATATACCTGGACTGTACACCTCTAGGTCAGAGACAGTCTCAGAGACAGCAAGCACAACAAGGGACAACCTAGGGCCAGACGCCCCCTCCCTCAGTGTCTTGGTATCCTGTAGACTCCACTCACAATTTATTATAGATTCACTTCTAGGAAGATCTCTGTATTTGCTGAGGTTGTTTCTTCCACTCGACGGAAGGCATGTTCAAATAGAAAATAAATTTGACTATAGCACAAGTAGTCATATTTCTCGTACACTTGATTTCACAGCCAAAGATTCATACCTGAAATCAGGGATGGATCCAGGTTTGGTGGAACCTGAAACTTAAGTAATTTAGGGGACTCTTCTTAAGAAAAAGAATATATATACAATGAAATCCTAGCCATAAAAAGGATGAAATATTGCCATTTGCAGCAATATTGATGGATCTAGAGAATATCATACTAAGTGAAGCAAGTGAGACAGAGAAAGATAAATATATGATATCACTTATATGTGAAATCTAAAAAATAATACTAATGAATCTATCTACAAAACAGAAACAGACTCACAGATACAGAAAACAAACTTATGGTTACTAAGGGGGAATAAATTAGGAGTATGGGATTAACAGATGCACACTGCTATAAATAAAATAGATAAGCAACAAGGATTTACTGTATAACAACAAGGATTTACAGGGAACAATATTCAAAAAGAGGGAAGAAAGAAAAAGAATTAAAATTCTGCATAGAAAATTAAGTATAGGGCCTTCAAAGGGTTCCATGCAAGTGAGAGAACATGAAGCTTACATCCCATGGGCTTTAGTTAAATCCACTGTGGTTATTACAGTAAACTTATTCAAGCATTGTTTGTTGTATCTTCCCCATCTAGTGTTTACCATCATGCAGTCCCTTAATAAATCTTTGTTCGTAATGAATTAATGCATTGTTCTACCTCATATGCAGAAAGCAGTTTCTGAGCAGGGAGAATGACAGTGCTGTGGGGACCTTAGCAGGAAATCCAGGCTGCGGTTGTAGCCTCGGCCTCTCAGCCTGAAAATATACATTGCTATTTGGATTAGAAGGAAGTTGTAACATACCAAACTATTTTTAGTCTCATATTTTTGTCTTCATTGAGCTTTTTAAACTAACTTAATCCTGTCTCTAATTTGGAATGTCTAAACATTTTCAGGTGATACGTAAAAACTGCTACGCCATTGTCCAGCTATGTAGATGGAGCTGGATGGAAATTCAGATTTGGCAGTTTTCAGAGTTCTGTAGACGGAGTCAGGCAAACTCTTTAACCTTAAGCTGCTGCTTCTGTGCATAGAAAAGTGCTTCCCGAAGAGGAATGAGGGGGAGGCTCTGTCTAGCCCACTGACAGCAAAGTCTCAACGTGGCCATTACCAGCTTAGGTGGGAGAATGTGTCTTAGATTTTAAGAAGTAAATGATGAAGCCAAAATGAGACTCAGGCACTGAAACATCAAACCTTTCCTCACATGAAGAGGAAAGCTTGATATACTTTGCACAGACTTCTATAAAATTGGAGTTTAACTAAAATGAAGTGGGATTTTTGCTTGAGTAGCATCTGCTTTAAATTTTTGGCTTGATTATTTAAATTTATTATGCTCAAAAAATTCTCCTGGGTCAATCTTTAAAACTGAATCTCATTATCTTTATGATAGCATCTAAATCAGGGGGCCCCAACCCCCAGTCTGCGGACCTCTACAGTTCTGCGGCCCCTCTACAGAACAGGGCCACACAACAGGAGGTGAGTGGTGGGCCAGTGAGCAAAGCTTCATCTGACGCTCCCCATCGCTCACAGTACCGCCTGAACCAACCCCCCCAACCCCCCGTCTGGGGAAAAATTGTTTTCCACGAAACCGGTCCCTGGTGTCAAAAAGGTTGGGGACCGCTGGCCTAAATTACTAATCTAGGCATCAGGAGAACAGAGTCTTTTGGGAAAAGACAGCTCCACAGCCTCATCTCAACTTTATAACAGATATATTTAGTGAAAAAGAAAATGATTCCTGATTTTCCTTTCCACCTTTTGTTAACAAAGAGGGAAGAAAAGGCTTAAAGATCTATTCTAGGGGAAGTCAGGAAGCCAGACTCCTCTCCCTCACAAAATATTGCTCTTTTTCCTTTCATCCTTTTGGCTATTTGGAAACCAGTACATCAAAATTGTGCATTAACACCTAAACTACATGCTGTAATACCCCAAAAGCCATGATGATAGAAAATATATCTCATAAGCCTGAGATCTGGCTGGCAGCACTGTAAAGAGTTTTCATAACTGGTTGTTATAGGAAGATTATAAGAAATAAATGTGAAGAGAATCATCTAGAAGAGTGACATGTGAAAAACCACACATTTTGCAAGAGAAATTTTCAAAACGTGAAGTACGTGAAAGGGAGGATTAAAGTGTTTTAAATCATAGATTCTTCCTGGTAGGCCCAAACTAAATGCTTTTCAGAATCAACTAACTAGAGACCTGAGGCCCAAGACCACGTTAGAGTCATTGGCATAACCTTTAAGCCATGCATATAGACTTAAGAGATAATGGTTATCATGGAAACAGACTCTGCCCAAAACATATTCTTGAAATTCTGGTCTATCGTTCTGCACCTATTACTTACGCTCCTAGAGCTCTTAAAAAGTCAATCAGAACTGTATTGTTATAAATCATTAACAGCATAAATGAGTTACTTATAGTATACTATAAATTCTAACCCTTTGGAAATTATTATAGCTTGCTATTTAACTTGTGGCAAATCACATGGCAAGTCATTGTCACTTTTTCTGACTGCAAGAAGTGAGAAAGAGGAAGAAAACACATTACAACGAATGACAAAAGACATATCCTAAATAAACGTAGAGGTATCAAATATATTGTGCCTATTTCAATAAGTAAGAGCTTCAATAATCAAGGTATAAGTGCCAATAGGCAAAGAAAGACTCTCAAATTTACCTTTCTGAAAAGGTCTGATATCACTTATTGAATCTACTACTCAAACTTGAACTCTTTCTGGTGTTACGTTTTTTAGAAGCACATGATAGGCCATCAGTAAGTGCTTGGTGAATGCAATTGGGTCTATGTGGTATCCATTAAACATACTTCAAAGGAAATCTCAAGAAGAGAAGATTTACTAAGAAACAAAATCCAGAACAACAAATCAAAATATTTTCCCAAGGTTTTGATTTTCTCTAAGCATCTTAATTTTGAGATAGTGCAACTTCCCCAAGTTCTCTATCATTAAGCACCATCCTTTATATGTCTTATACAGAATTATATGTGTCATTGGCTGATATACAGGACAAAAATAATTTGCTGATGGTCTATCAGTTCCAAAGTAAATTCTATCCCATAGACCAGAGGTCAGCAAAACTATGGCCCAATGGCCAGATCCAGCCACATCCATTTGTTTACATTAGCTTTGCCCTACAAAGGCTGAGTTGAATAATTGTCATAGAGACCACATAGCTCACATGGCTTAAAAAAGGACTATCTAACCCTTTATAGACAAAGTTTTCTGACTCCGTGCCATGACTCACAGAAAACTGGAGTGAAAATGAATCTTAGAGACCATCTAATCCAGTGATTCTCAAGTCTAGATTTACCAGAATCACCTGGAACACTTTTTAAAAGACAGACATCATGCCTGGTCACCTTGCCCCCAACCAAGAGAACTGCTTTAACTAATCTTAGAGGACCCTAAGTAATCTCTATCTTTATAAAGTTTCCACATGCGCTGTCAGGTTGAGAACCTCTGTTCTAATCCACTCCTTCTTGGTACAAATGAAAAATTCTAAACCCAGGAAGTTAAAGTGACAGGCACAAAGCTCAACAAATTTTCCAAACTTTTCCACACTCCCGCAATCCCTTCAGGTTCTCATAAGCCTCTCCTACTAACTCAAGACCCAAGAACATCTTAATGGTGCTTTCTTTGTCTTTGTTGGTTCTAGTAACACACTGGTTCAGAGTTCTTTATCAGCTCTGACGACTGCAGTGGTGAATGACCTAATCATTGGACATGAGCATTCGGGGACAGTGGCAGATACGTGTGATTCCTGAGAGCACCTGGAATTGTGCCTGCATACATGCCAATCAAGACTTGAAATCTTTCATAGGTTCAGAAGAGAATGTCAGAGCTAACAGAAGCTTACAAAATTTCTAACCAAACTGTTTCATTTACAAAAGAGAAAAGTGAAGCCCTCAAGTGGGTTATGACTTGCCTAAGGCCACACAACTTCTTGGTGGTAGGGCCAGAGTGGAACACAGAATAGAAAGTCACTTTGCAGGATGGAAATAGAAAGGCTGGGTGGAAAGAAGTCTTGGGACAGAGGTCATAATTGGAAACTACACCACGAAGACTCATGAGAACAGAAAAACTAAGAAAGGTGTTATCAAGAGGACATTAAAAGGAGGTTAAAAAAAAAATAGGAGGAGTGAATCCTCCCCTCAGATTCTCATGGCAGAAACTACTGTCAATGCAATAGAATTAGGCATCAGGAGCACTGAAGAAAAGGCAGGTTCCCCACTTCTCCTCCCATCAGGTTTCTTGTTGGTCATTGTACAATCAGTCACTTGATCTTTACTGGAACCCAAAATAAACACGGTCAATAAAAGGACAAAGGAGAAACAGAGGGAGTTTCTATTGACAGAAAACTCTTCTCAGATTACATCAATCTTGCAAGAACTTTCTGGAAACTCATTAACTGGAATCTAACTGTGAACCGTACAGAGGCACAGTCTTCCCTGCTCATCCCGGCGGCTCCCATACTCCTGTGTTATTAGGAACACACTCTATAACAGGGATGGCTTATCTGCTGCTGCAATTGGTGAATTAAGGCAGTGGATACTATTCATATGCTCAGATCTTTTAGCTGTGCCCACTAGGATGTAGACAGCCCTGAAAACAGATGAATTGTCAACTGCCTCATTCAAACAATGAGACTATGAGTGTGGGCAATTCACTAGTCACCAAACGGCTTGATAAGCACTAAGTCTGAAACATCACCTCATCACCTTTCATCCTTTCTACCTCTTATTTATTTATTTAATTTTCACTCATTCATGGAGGCAAAAATCTAGGTATGCACAGCCTATTTAAGATATATAATGTTTAAGTAGCTAACAATAGGAGACAGAGAAGCTTTATGGTACTAAAAATGGCAGGCATCTTGTGAATCCAAATAAAATAAATAAGCATACAGCTTTGTTAATTAAGAACACAAAAATTTTAAGATAATAGCTCTAGCAATAACACCTATAATCCATATAGTACGTGAGGAATGGAGCTAAAAAGAATTAACACTTCTCTTTTCATCCTATCTACAGAATAGTATGAGATACACAATTGAAATGAATAGAGACATACATGCTATTCATGTTAAAATGAAGAGTGAATTAGAAATAATCGTTTTTAAAACACTGTGATATCAATTGAAATAATTGGAAATCCCTTAACATGGAGGTTTCTAGTGGGAATTACTAAGTTGGACTCTGATAATTTTACTATTTTACAAATTTCTGGGGTTATTCACAACCTATTACACTATGCTGTTCATAAGGTGACAATGTTCAGATGATTTTTTTTCCCCAAACTGCTATATAAAACTAGACAAACTAGCAGGTAGAAGTTTCGTTCACTTTTAATGGTCTCTTGATACTGCAAGCGTATTTTGAGGAGATTCCAAACAAGAACTATGCCCTAAAATGTCAAGTCTACTGGAAGACATTCTATCACTGTGTTTTATAAACACCGGGAGGTGTCAAGTTAGTAGTTGGATATATATTTAGAGGGCAGGGGAGTGGTCTAAATTAGAGATATGAATGTGCAATGCATTGAGAGATGATTTCTGAAGCATGGGGTTAGATAACAGTTAGAGACAGTGTAGATAGAGGAGGGCTGGAATACAGCTGATGTTTAGAGCTTTGCAAGAAGATGAGAGGCCAGCAAAGAGAACTAAGGAGGAACCAGAGAGGCAGCAGAAAACGAGGTGGGAGTAGCATCAGCCTATTGAGAGAAGAAAGGATCACAAGAAGGATGGTCCATGGCATAAATAACTGCTGAGAGGTTGAGAGAAACAAAGATGCTGGCTCCGGAAAGATGTTGGTCATGAGTGCTGGGGACGATGGAAATGAAATGAAGCAGGTTATGTAAAGAAAGGGGTGGGGGGGAGGAATGGAGTCAGGCACTCTTTTAAGAATTTTTGCTGAAAACTGGTCAAAGAAATGGAGTGCTAGCTGGAGATCAAGGGATGGCAGGTTTTTTTTTTTAATATATATATCTTTATTGGAGTATAAATGCTTTACAGTGTTGTGTTAGTTTCTGCTGTACAACAAACTGAATCAGCTATATGTATACCTATATCCCCATATCCCCGCCCTCTTGAGCCGCCCTCCCACCCTCCCTATCCCACCCCTCTAGATCGTCACAAAGCATTAAGCTGATCTCCCTGTGCTATGCAGCTGCTTCCCAGGATGGTAGTTTTATGCTAGGGAGAAAGGTCCCACAAAGAGGGGTTGATCGCATATCACTGGCCTTTATACAGGAGCGAAGACACAGAGGGCACTGGAGCATATGAGTAGTGGTGCAGAAGGGTGGTGGAGAGAAAGGAGGGAATTCTTTCTGGTTGCATGTTTTTTTCTATATAGTATGTAGCAAGGTCATTGGCTGAGAATGCAGGGGGTGGAATTATTGGAGCACCTGAGAAGAGACAAGAATGTGGGAAAGAACCATCTTAGGGAATAAAATAGAGAATTTATCAGGAAAATGTAATAAAAGGGTTGTTGACCAGTTCTGAGTGCCAACATCTGAGATGTGCAGTCAGTCATAAATGCAAAGATACCTGAGGTTGTGATGAGGAAGCGTTATCCTCCAAATATTACCTCTACCGTTTGAAAGCTAATGAAAGCTAGGCACCTGGGTTAAGCAATGGATGAGCAGTAGAAGAAAAGTCATATTGCCATTTTTATAACTTCATATTTCTGTTGACGGTTGACTCTTTGTTCATGCCTAAACCCAGCCAGATGCATAAATGAAATATTCTTTCCAAGTCTAAAGACATTTTTTTCTGAGTACCTTTGTACTGAAAAACTAAAAGTGTGTGTCAAACAAAACACCCTGTTTACTGCATTTTAAACTCAGGTCTAAATTCATTTCAGAACTCAGTAAAGTAAAGTGAGTTTTCACTTCAGAGGTCACAAGGACCTTTAGTGTTAACATATATGTAAACATGAAGTTTGAGGGCAGAGCTCTCTCCCCTTCTACTTTCAACATATGCTAGGTGAAAACCAACAGATTACTGGACAACTTTAGCAGTTGCAGGGGTGGAAGCAGCAAGATGGGAATTAATAACTAGATAAAGGCCCAGGAAAGACCAGTTGTGCTGTTTGGCAGGGAAATGAAAACTAACATGATCACTTTGATATTCAAAGAAAAGAAAACGACTTTAAAAAATATGATGAAATGCAAATATTGATACTTTCCATAGACTGTATTAGAACATAATAGTTTTTTGCAAAGATCCTTTTATGCCAGGAGGTGAAACAATGTCAAAGCACAGGTCACAAAGCCCAGGATGACCATGTGAAAAACTAGAGAAATAAAAATGCCTGAAAGAAATTTTAATGGAGATTAGACATGCAAAACAGACACCAAACAAAGAGAGGCTGTAGAGGCTGTTACATAAACCAAGCAAATTAATGTGACAAAGAGAAAGGAATTGTGCATATACGAGCTAAAGAGATGCTTTCAGATAAAGAAAACGAAGCGAAGTGCATGAGGATTTTAATCGTACGTAAAGTCAAAGTTATAGAAAGTTTGAACAAAGAATTAAATAGATGCCAGCACAATATTTACTTACTATCTTCCTGCTATCTTCCAACAGAAACATTTTAAAGTACATTTACAAGACTCAACCCCAAAAGCATAAGAGCTAAGTGAGGAGATGAATGGCGTCACTAAAAAGAGCTGGTCAAACTCACAAAAAAAATGATGTTGAAGGAAAAGAAAAAAACCCTGCTATAAATCAGGTTAAGGTTAAATTACATTTCAATGAATTACTACAATGCTTTGGTTAAATAAAATATTAAGTCACATAGACAAGAAGAGGGAATGAAAAGGTTTGGTTTTTCCCTATAGAAGTATTTTTTATAACGATACTTGTTCTGACAGGAACTGATTATACAAATTTCACAGCTGAACGAATGTGTGCATTTTGAGAACATGCCAACTGTCTCAGAGAATAAGAAAAAGAACCTAAGCCAAAAGGGTAGTAACAAGTGTTATATAGTCATTCCCAACATGGGTTTCTAGACCGTCCACAAATACAGTACTGGATGTCTGATTTTGAATACAGTACTCCAGCTAGACTAATAGAAGTTGATGATGAAGCTATCCAGACCAACTATACCATCTGATGAAAATTATGCATTTGGTTTTTAAATAAAAAGAGGAAATATGCCTTGATTCCATTTATCTCTCACTCTTGCTGCCATGGGATTTGTGCCCTGGACACAGTGTTACCTCACATACATTACTGCAGGCTCTGCACTCCAAGGAACCAAAACAAGAGAAATCACAAAACCAAAATATGGTCTTTGTACACACTAATAAATTACATAAATATGTGACAATATTGACCAAGCAAAAAGAGAAGGCAATGATAAACACTTAAGAATGAGAAAGGAGCTACCACCAAAAAAAAAAAAAAAAAAAAAAAGACTGTGGAAATTTTAAATATGAAAAATATTACGAAAAATGTAATGCTGATAAATTTGAAAACCCAAGATAGGGGAGGATTTCTTAAAAAGATACCAAAAGCACAAAACATAAAGGAAAATATTGAAAAATTTAACTTCATTAAACTTAAAAGTTTCTTTCCATCAAAAGATACTATAAGCCAAGCCACTGACTGGAGGACCATGTTTGAAATGTATACAAGTGACAACTGATTCAGAATTCATAAACTCCAACAAATGAATTAAGAAAAAAACCAATCTACTTGAAAAATGAGCAATCGAAATGAACAAGCAATTAACAGACAAGGAATCTCAAATGGCCAATAAACATGTATTAAGCTGCCCTATCTCCTCAGCATTCACTTCACACCCATCAGATTTCCAAAATTAAAAAGTCTGACAAGAATGGCTATCATCAGAAAGTCTACAAATAATAAATGCTGGAGAGATTGTGGAGAAAAGAGAACCCTCTTACACTACTGGTGGGAATGTAAATTTGTGCAGCCACTATGGAAAACAGTATGGGGAGGTTCCTTAAAAAAATTAAAAATAGAGCTACCATTTGATCCAGCAATCCCATTCCTGGGCATACGTCTGGAAAAGTTAAAAACTAATTCAAAAAGATACATGTACCCCAATGTTCACAGCAGCACTGTTTACAATAGCCAAGAAATGGAAGCAACCTAAGTGTCCATCGACAGATGAATGGATAAAGAAGATGTGGTACATATATACAATGGAATACTACTCAGCCATAAAAAAGAATGAAATAATGCCATTTGCAGCAGCATGGATGGACCTAGAGAATATCATACTAAGTGAGTAAGTCAGAGAAATACAGATGCTATACATTATCACTTATATGTGGAATCTAAAACGTAATACAAATGAATCTACATACAAAACAGAAACAGACTCACAGACATAGAAAACAAACTTATGGTTACCAAAGGGGAAAGGGAGGGGCGGAGGGATAAATTAGGAGTATAAGATTAACAGATACAAACTACTATATATAAAATAGATAAGCAACAAGGATTTACTGTATCCACAGGGAACTATATTCAATATCTTGTAATAACCTATAATGGAAAATAATCTGAAAAATATATATATAACTGAATCACTTCGCTGTACACTTGAAACTAACACAATGTTGTAAATCAACTATACTTCAATTAAACCAAAGTCCAACAATATCAAGTGTTGCATGTCATAGCTATGGACCTCTGAGAATTCTTATACTCTCTTGATGGGAGGTTAAACTGGTACAACAGATCTTAGAATAATTTGGCACCATCTAGTAAAGTTGAACGTGGGTGAATTCTATGGCCTACCAATACCACTCCTGGATGGCTATCCTAGAAAAATCCTGGGCAAGGAGACTGCAAGAATGTTCACCGTAGCACCAGATCTTGATTGTGGCTATTTATGTGGAGGAAAGAAGAGTTATGGGTTTAATGAGAGATAGAGAGTGACCTTCAATTTATCCGCAGTGTTTTATTTCTTAAGCTGGGTCTGGGTATATAGTCATCCCTTATGTTACTACCTATACTTTTTGGTTCATCTGAATTTTTTTTCATAAAATATTAAAAAAATAATACTTACCAAGCTATCCACATCTATGCTAGAGTTTACGGCCCACTGTAGTGTACTCATGATATTCATGGCTAAAGTTAGAATAATCCCAGCTTTTCCCTCTCCTTCACCTATAGGTGGAAAAAAGATATAAACAAACTTTATGCTATTTCTCTCTTCTGTGAACCACTTTATGTATTCCTAGAAGAGGGCACATATTAAAGTTACATTTTGATTCTGTGCCAGTTTTAACCATTTTTCATCTCAGATCCCCACAGCATGTTATCACTAGTAATAATATGCCCTGTATATAATAAGTATTCAACCAACATTTTAAATCAAAGAGTGATTGACTATTAGGAAAGAGTTGCCCTTTTTTAAATGCTTCAGATATTGAAGGGGATGTTGGTGTTGGGTAAATATCACTTTTATCCCTTCTACTATCACTCTGTAAGTAATAATACCTTCAAAGACTACAATGGACAATGGAAAAAAAGTCCTGTGTCTGTCTGAATAAGCTCCTCTACAAAGAAGTCAAAAGTAGGAGAGATATGTGTGTGAGCAGCATCCAGAAAATGTTTAGATGTGCTTCATGCCTTTGTGAGGCGGACTTTCTCTGCCAATCAGATGCTGTTGGGAAGAAAGAACTTCGAGGTTCATGGGGAAGTCAGAACTCATGGGTCTGCCATTTGGAAAAAGAGAAGACTGCTCTTTATGTTAAAATAAAATTGACTCGTTCACCCAGGAAGAACAATACTTAAAAGTCTAATTAGAGTAAATAGTTTTTAAGGGCTAGAGGGGACCACTAATTAAAGTTCATAAATACTCTCTATTCATGGCCCTAAAATTTTTCTAATAAGAATGTTCTTAAATTATTATAAATTTAGGTTATCAAGTCTCAATTGAGGGTCAGTCCTTGCATCTGTAATGCATGATAAAACTGCCATAGGGTTCTAAAATTGGGAGAAATAATTCATCCCATAATTATGAATTGAAATTTTTGCTTCTACAATTCCTCTAACAGAAGACAAACCATAGACAGCAGGTATGTGCTTTTAATATTAAATCATTTATTCTAAATAGGTGAGATTTATCCAGGGCCCCAATATATTACTCATTCTGAAGAGTAAGATGAGAGTAAGATAAAATTTTTAAAATAATAACAATAATAAGTAATATAAGATTTTCAGGTGCTTACTATGGACCAGGCACTACACTAAGTGTTTTGTACAAATTATCACACTTAATACTCACCACAAACTTATGGGATAGGTACTATTATTATGTTTATTTACACATGAGGAAAATGAGGGCTTTAGAGAGGTTAATTAAAGTGTACAAGTTACCACAGCTGAAGACCAGCAGAGGCAGGGTTGTTATTAGCTGTGTGGCTAACATTCACTCTGGGTGGGCATCTGATTTAATGGATAGGTCCTGAGCTATACTGATTGCGAAATGCTTTGACTATCATGCCTGGTAAATCGGGACTCAATCAGATCCTTAACCATTATGTTATAGCACATGATATACTGGTTTGAATTCACTGTTAACAAATCCTTGTTCACTCAGCCCTCTTGGATCCCATTTCAAATAACTTAATTAAAGGCAAAATTTTTTTAAAATCCTGAACCACAAAAGAAATTTTATTTTGTTTTAAAGTTGCCCCAAATTACTGTACTGCTAAAGATTTAGTTCATTTGCCTGGGCCCTTATATTCCTTTCATAGAGTCATTTCCCATCGCCCTAGGCTGAGAGAACAGTGAAGGCGGGGAATCCACTAGTCTCGCGGCACCTATGTGGACAGCAGGTGGACCCTTCAGCCAAAATGAGCCTGTTTTCAGTTCTTGCCCATACTTGGTAACTGGACAGAGGGAAGTCAGCTGTTCATTCAAAGGGCCTGAATGGAGAGGCCATATAAGGTCACTGTAGCACAGCCCTGGGACATCAGGGAAACCCGTCTTCAGAGAAAGAGAAATGAATGAAGTAGCCAGAGGAAGGAATGGGCACGGCCGGCATCCGGTCTCCAGAGACAGGAAGCTCTGAGTCTGACTCTCCACGCCTGTCCCATTTTCCCTGGAGGCTCCGTGTGCCTACCGCCCTGTGCTCCACGAGGTCCTCCTATAATTCTCCAACACGCGCTTCATTTTGTTTGATCCGGATTCTATTCTTAGAACCAAACGACCCCTCAGATTTGGCAGTCACTCTGAATCTCTGTCCACAGTCACATATATAAGATATTTCAACCTTTCTTATAGCTCAGTAATTCACCTTTATTAATTAGAAGAGCTCACTTGTCTATATATTTCAACCTTTCTTATAGCTCAGTAATTCACCTTTTTTAATTAGAAGAGCTCACTTGTCTATATAGGTTTTCATTTTACTTACGATGAAATATTTTACGTTTTTCACCCAAAGATCCTAAAACTCAGAACATTTGTATTTGAAAAATATGGCACTTTCACCTAAGTTATTTCACTTCTATGGCAGTTTTTCACCATGCAAAGTTCACATTAGGATGACAAATTGCACCAACTGGTGGTTAAAAGAACAAAACTTACCAGGGAGGGGTATTTTGTGTGTATCTGTATATAAATTTGGATGTTTCTTTTCCCCTATTCAGAGAGTTCTTTAATAAAGAGATCTATTACTTTTGAAGCCAAGATCCTTTATCAAAATGAGAGTCATGAGATGGTTTTTTTCTTTGAATCACAGATTTGTTATCTGACACTCCTTGTATCTCAGTTTTTCAACTGCATACATCTCTAATTCAAGGAAATCATTCATTCAACAATAAACAAATTTTTTGATCAATAAACTCTCAAAAAATTGATTTAAAGATATCTAAAATTTTTAACCTATAAGAATGTAGCATTTTATTGGTTGGCAAAGCTTTAAATTAAATGCTTAGCTAAATAGTTAAGGAGTTCACAGTACCTGTTGTTAAAATGGAAATGAAGGTAACAGCAATGAAGAAGAGGACAAAAATCATTTCTACTCTCATTTGGAACCAGCGCAGTGCTGATAGATACAAGAACCAGTTGGCAGTATGTAAATTCAGAGCTTTGTGGAACAAAGTTTCAAAGTAAGGCTGCCGTCCAAAGGCACGAAGTGTCCATAGTCCCTTTAAACTCGTAACAAGATGAGTGAAAATTGGACTTCTGCCTGTGAAATATTCCATAGAAAACAATGCAAGTCATGTAAACACATAATGCAAATTCTTACTTTAAAAAGAGTGGCTTAAAGAATAACCAAACAACAAATGTCATTGGTTAAAAAGGCTTTTCATTCTGGTGCCGTACTTTGAATAGATGCAATCTGTTATTTTTTTAATGAGTTACCCTCGTTTTTACTTGGTTACCATGGATGGGAACTTATTATAAAATCACTGCCATTATTTATTCATATTCCTTGGCTACCACTGGGCATTGTTTATCTGACTAATCCTAAATTAATCAGAGAAAATGTTTTTCTTTTGAGGCAATTTATTCAAGGCCTCAATTAAGAAAGTTTATGTGACTTAATTTAGCAAATAACCTTCAAGGCAGAAACACACTGGAAATATATCCCCTGAAAATGCACCCAAACAAAGGCTGTTACTGAACAATGTGCTTCCCAAAGAGCTCAAGCAGTGTTTGGGGGCACACAAAAAGGCAGACCCCCAGGAGAGAAAGGAAAGGTGTCTGAAAACAAGCCAGAGGGAAGAATTTTGTCCAGTATCATTTGGGAACACAGACAAACATTTAGTAATAGTAGCACTATGTTTTCAAATTTTAGTTTATATGATTATGAATGGATATAATATACATCAAGCCTCCTAAGACTCTATATACTTGTCTTAAAATCAAAACGAAGTCACATGGTCATTCATTAATACAAACAATCTATGTGTGCTTTATAATTTACTGTTTCCTTTTCCTACTTTTTTTTGGGGGGGGGATAGTTTGTGGTTTAACATTATATTTTAAATCTGAAAGAAGACAAAGGTCAAATTCTCAATAATAATACTTAAGATCTAATGAATAACAAAAGTATGAGACCCAAGAGAGTTATATATGATGAGAATGTACAGAGACGGCCTGGATCACAGTTGAAATAGATGTTTTTAAAAGTCATTGTCATATAATGCCAGAGATTAAAAATGGGAAAAAAATTTTGGAAAGGTACATAAATCACAGATAAATATCCACGAATAGCTCTTGTGATATTTTCCCAGGTGAGCGTTGCACAGGCTGCATCATACCTTCAGATTCCAGCTGTTTGAGTTGCTGTGAGGTGCAGAGGAAGTAGGCTCTCAACAGAACAAAAGCCACTATCACTGGCACTGTAGCTAGGAAGATGTAGGGTAGTAAAACTGAGACTACCGCCACAGCCCCAATCACAATTAATAACAACTGTGGGATCAAAGAAAATACACTGGTAAGTAAACAGTTCCATGTTGCAAAGTGGACAAGGTATGTTAGTAACATCTTTCTAAATAGGGTCTTCACACTCTGTTCCATTCTTCCTACTGGGAAGGCAGCCACCTCAAAGTACATTTTTCATAAGTTCTATCAAAATTCCAAAAATTGTTTAGGTTGCTCATAATAATATTTTGCAGTTTAGAAAACACGGTATTCTTGCATCTTAGTGTATACTCACTTCCTATACACTTTAAAGTGCTGTATGATAAATAAATTTTAAATGAACATAATTTTTTTCTAGCCTGGGCTTCTTTTAAAAGAAACTTTCTATTTTAAAATAATTTTAGTATGAATGTGAAATTTTAGGATTTATTTTGTTCAGACAATTTCTGAAAATTGGGCATTCACCTTGGAGCCTTTTGAGTCAGAAAAATCTGGTAGGCTTGGTCATCTAGGCAAGCTACTTAATTTCTCCAAACCTAGTTGATTAACATTTAAGATTGAAAAAAGAAAGTATACTTAATAAATTTCACTCCCCTTCCTGTTTTTGTTCCTGTTCCTTAAAACAATCGAAGATGACCTAGAGGCTCAAAAAAAAGCAAAAAGAAGATTTTGGGGGTATGGCTGATTTAATTTGAAATTAGACCACTTTTCTCTCATATACTGTCAAATGAATTTTGTGTTTCAGTCAAGCCCATTCATTAGAGACATATCTTCACATTATCCACCCCCAAAACTGGATCCTTGTGGGCAGTCTCAGAAATAAGTTAACCATATTGGTGTTCTTCAGATCAAGTTCAAGGCTTAAATTCTATATTTCCAAAGGACACTAAATCCATACATATTAAAAAAAAAATCTGCTAACATTTGTTCCACAACACCCCATGTGAATAAAGGATAAATAAAGTAACTGTCACAACAAGGGTTGAAAAATAAACCTATCATAACATCTATCTGATAATCACTGAGCCAGTTGTCTACCAACTGCCATGGGTGACACATGTACTTTAAAACCAATACAGAAATACAGAACATTTTGGTAGATGAAAACATGAATAAGCGTGTAACTAAGATCTGCATAAATCTTCTTTGAATGGGTTGTTATGTTCATCTAAAGCTTCGGATGATCATATCTCAATGATACTTTTCTAGGGAAAATGCCTCTAAGGTGTCCATCATCAAATTCTACAATAAGCCCTTCACTCATTCTCGTTCAACAAATACTCAGATAAATACAGTGCCAAACACCGGACTAAGTACACATGATGACTCAATAATCTAAAGAAAGTCTTCTCTATTCTGTTCTTGCCCTACAAGTTCCACCAGTGCAATGAGAAAGCCTCAAACGCCCTAGTAACTACATGACAAGACTTCATCAATGGCAAATGACTCAGTTTTTTAACTGAGGGTATTTATTTCTCAGAAATAGGATCTTTTGAAAAAAAGAGAAAAATTAACTTCCAAGCATTATTTACTAGGAAATACAATTTAATTTAAATGGGCCACTATATTAAATACCAGTATGTCTGAAAGACAAATGCTATTGCATTGGCAACATGGAAACGTTCAGCTATTCCATTAGAATCAGGGTTTTTTTTTTTTTTGTTTGCTGTTGACAGTTGTAAACAGTACTGTGTTCATTTGTCTTGTGCTATTTTTACCATGTAATTCCAATCTGGAGCTGTTGGATTATAACAGTGGGTGGGGAAAGTGATCATTGTTTTTTCTTTTTTTCTGTTTTTGTTTTCTTGTTTTTTTAACATCTTTATTGGAGTATAATTGCTTTACAATGGTGTGTTAGTTTCTGCTTTATAGCAAAATGAATCAGTTATACATATACATATGTCCCCATATCTCTTCCCTCTTGCGTCTCTCTGCCTCCCACCCTCCCTATCCCACCCCTCTAGGTGGTCACAAAGCACCGAGCTGATCTCCCTGTGCTATGCGGCTGCTTCCCACTAGCTATCTATTTTACGTTTGGTAGTGTATATATGTCCATGCCACTGTCTCACTTTGTCCCAGCTTACCCTTCCCCCTCCCCGTATCTTCAAGTCCATTCTCTAGTAGGTCTGTGTCTTTATTCCTGTCTTGCCCCTAGGTTCTTCATGACCTTTTTTTTTTTTTTTTTTTAGGTTCCATATATATGTGTTAGCATACGGTATTTGTTTTTCTCTTTCTAACTTAATTATTGCTGATATGGTGGAGATTCTTAGGAATGACAATGTAACTATGTTACAATAGAACAGGAAGAGTTGTGCAGCCAACCCTACCAAGATATCACATAGGGTTTGAGAAGAATGGAGAAGGTGGGTAAAACTGGAAATGGTGAAATATTCACAAGGTAGATTTCCAGCGATTAAAATTATCCAGAATACAGCCCAAACTGAGAAGTGAACAGTAAATCTAAGCTTTGAGGAAAATAACTCTATTTGCTTTATAAGGAGCCATCCTTAGGCATTGAGGTCAGAAGCTAATAATTTAGCACTTGTGCAAAACTAAAGGCACTGGTTTAATATGTTTGATATTCTAATTATACAAAGAAACTTTAAATTCTGTCCTAGTTTTTAATTCACAGTGAATAAGAAACAAGTCATTTCAGACCAGGTATATTAGTGAGAGGACAACAAAATAAATAAATAGAGGGACTTCAATACAAGATGGAAATGTGAGTACAGATTCTAATTCCCGTTCATCCCTACCCAAATCCTAAAATTCTAGGGGAAAAAAATCAACAGCCTATAAAACCTGCAAGGCACCAGATGATAAGAATGAAGGATCACTTTGAAATCATTTAGAAGGTTAATTAATTAATTGATTGATCAATAAATAGATAATAAATACCTATTTAAAACCAGGCAATGAACACCAGATCTGGAATTTAATTCATAATTGATAGTTAGTCCTTGAGAATTTTTAAGCCAGGGATTAATGGGATTAATAGAATGAATAAGGGAGGAAAAAAGATGTAAAAGACATAGTAAAGATCAAAGTGGCGGGACTCACTGTGTATCCATATATTAGGGTAAGACAGAAAGAATCAAAAAAACCTAAAGGTTTTGAGGCTGACAAGAGAAGATTTGCGTATTTTAAAACACAGAGGCTTCTGTTTCGTGAAAAAAATCAGTCACTGAAGCATAGAGATAAGTAGGACACCAGGATAGTTTTTTTTCTGTGTGGCTTCAAGTTCAAATTTGTCATGTATGGTCCACTTCCAGTATGCCAATCTGAAGCATACAAGTTTAATATTGAAAGTGACCATCATCAGACTTATCTTCCTCATTTGAGAAACCTGAGACTCTTAGAGATAAAGTATCTAGCTCAAGGTAAAATAAATAGTGGTATCTGCAGAATAGAATCTGGATCTTTCATTTTCACTATACAATGTTCCAATCCAGAAAGTAAATTGCCCAGAATATTATCAAATGTTAAGAACTAGAGTTAATAGAAATAACATTTTTTTAAAAAAAGGAAATTTACAGGTATGCCTCATTCTGTGAAAAAATCTGTTTCTGAAATGTGACTAAAAAGAAATTTAACTAATCTGAACCTAAGTATAACCAAAGGGGTTCACAATTTAAAGGACCCCTCTGATGCATTTTTTAATAAAATCAAAATTAATCGGATTTTTACTGTATTTGATTGTCATGTATCATGCTTCCTTAATGTGAGACCTCCTTGTAAATAAAATAGGGAAATCAAAATAAAAAAGCCCTGCCCAATCACTTATGAAACAACTAGTGAGCTGCAACAACATTAGAAGTTGAGCAGAAACTACTGAAATTGCCGTAAGAGAAAGGATGAGAACCATCACGTGTGTCAAGAAGTGTTAATTCATAAAATAAGTGTTCAAAACTGCACTCTCCCAAAGGATTTCTGAAGTGAGCCTTACACTGATTCAGAAAATACTCAGCAGACTACAAAAGTTTTTTTTTTAAAAATTATCAAGGGCTAACATTTGCGAATTCTTTTGCAATCATGTCAAGATGTCCATGTTCCAGTTTGTACCTGATTTAATAATATTACAGTTGAGACCAGTCATTTACAATCCTAGAACAAGGAAGAAATGTCCAGAAATTAAAGAAAGACATGGGAAACATTCCTTCACATGCATAAACTCAAAGCATCGGTTAAAGAATTCCAGCAGCGGCTGCTAAGTTATAACCCTAAACAGAGTAACTGAAGGAAACTCAAAATACTAAAGTTCACCTGGAACAGTTAATGTGTTTGACTGTGCCAATCATTTCAGATGAGGCAAACTGGCAATCTGGTTTTTGTGCACCTGCCAATGTCAGTTGTGTATACACACAAATGTGTTAGCCCTTATTTTATTTTATTTCATAGGTTCTCAGTGGCGGGGGTGACAAACAACTCATCCTGAGATGGGCAGCATCCTGTTCCAAGTATCTCTCCAAGGAGGTTATTTGAGACTGCGTCATTTACTCTCTGAAGCTCAACCTAAGCCCGACAGTAAGCTGTTTTCAAACCTCATTCAACAGCCAAGGTTATTAACTCACAACGCTCAAGTTCTGTCACTTAGGAAGTCTTGATGCGGTATCCCCTAGGTCACCTTCATCTCCAACCCCTTCTTCCCTTCTCCACTTTCACCATCAATCACCCCACCCTAAGGACACATGCTCAGAGTCAGGCTGCCCTGCAGGTGTCTTCAGATCTGTCACCCAGGGATAGTCCTGACTAGTCCTGAATTTTTCCTTCCTCTCTCACCTGCTTGAAAACTTACCTGTACTTCTGTCCCTGCATTATGGTCCTTACTGTGAGATTGCTAACTAGCTAATCTTTGCCAAAGTGTTCATGGATGAGACTGGTTGAAACTGTAGTCCACCAGGAAACTGACTGATCTTCATTTTAACACGGACCCTCGGGAGGTAGGTGACTTCTATCAAATAGTGATGCCAATGTCAAAAATGTCACACTTCACGGACAGTGATTTGGGGGAAAACGGTCTGCTATGCATCTTAAATCACTCCCAAGTAGACAGCTATTATATCTAAATGAGGACTTGCCATAGGTTTTGGTCAGGTAAACAGTTCTGACTTACTACTGAATTTACTAAATTTATGACTATTTTGAAGATTTTTTTTAATATTGAAAAGATTTATACAATATACAGGCTTCAACTCTTAATCAAATGAAAAGTAAGCAAGAGCTAATTTACTACGTTTTCTAATTAGTTTTAAAAAGTGCAACAAAGCAAAGTCACTTAATAGTACTTATTTTTACAAACCTGAATGAAGTCAAATATGGTAAGAGGCAGAAGATCATCCAAAACTGCTGTATCTTTGGAGAATCTATTAAGAATCCCACCTATAATGTGAAGAAAAATTCTTCAAAAACTAGTAATCTTAAAAATATGTATCAATATTTGATGAATTTGATAAATTTGGATCACAGCAGAAGCATTCAGAACTCAAATACAAATGAGTACATAATCATATATATATACATATATATATATATATATAATGACGCAGACAACTTTAATACAAGGATTCTAAGTAACTTGTACAAAGATTCTAAATAACTCTGTGTTCAAGTTATTGTCTACTACTTTTAAACTTTTATAAAATACAGATTGCTATAAGATTCAGGCAAAAACCAAGGTCTTTAATAGAGCCCTATCACAAATTATGTCAGGAATAGGCACCCATCCTACTACTAAAGTCTCCCATTTACAAGCCTGAGTTTAGTAATAATTTTCTGGATATGCTCTCATCATTCCCTTATATCGTATTTTGTAACATAGAGCCTCCCTATCCTTCAACTTCCACACCTTTCTAAAACATACCTCAGCAGAACCCGTGGCTGCTCTCAACCCCTTCCTGCCCACCATGTGGACCTCCTTTGCCCTGTCCTCCTTTTCTACCCTCTTCACTGGCAATCTAAGCTTCAGTCTGTCTTCTAAATTAACAGACTCACATTTGTATGTCTGATCATTTTTTCCTTCAATGAAGAAAAGTTACACATGGAGTGTCTACTAGGTGTCAGGCACAATGCTAGGCACTGAGATAACAGAGGTGAATAAGCCTTGCTCCTTGCCCTTGAGGAATACATTGTCTAGGGGTGAGTTAAACCTATAATTAGATAAAATACAACACAATACTGTACAAACAAAGTGATATTGAATCTTATCATTTACCCCCCGCCATTTATTGCAGGATAAAGTCTAAAATTCTTAGTTTAATATTTAATATCTTCCATGATTTGGCCTTAAACTACCCTAGGTACAAGCTTCCTCTTCTCAAACATTGTTTCAAACTGGCTTATTGTTTAAATACACCTTATACTCTCCTACCTCCTTGCCTTTTCCACGTAGCTCCTCTGCCTGAAAACCCTTTCCTCTCATGTCTACGTGTTAAAATCTATGTCTCCTTCCTGGCCCAACTCAAATGCCTTTCCTGCAAGGAAGCGTCAATTTTTGCACCACCTCAAATTAATCCCTTCTTCCTCTGGACACATTTAATACCTTTAATACATCTTTACAGCACTTCTGTGTTATAATAATTATATACATGTTGTACAGTCGCTTGTATACATGTCTTACCTCTTTTTTCTATATTGTAAATTTCTAGAGGTCATTGGACCATGCCACATTTATTTTGTATCACTCTGAGCCCTCGGCAAAAAGCCTTATGTAGGAAGAATTCAATGCTTATTTTTTTGTCACTATCTCCTTGCCCTTACTAATGATATTTTATTTAGCATATTTAATTAAATATATTTGTATATCTTTTCATAAATGAATCAAAAATTGAAAAAAAAAAGTAGCGTATGGTATTTATTCTGTGTAGAAAATGAAAGTTGCTTTGGTTAAAAAAAAAAAAAAATATATATATATATATCATTCTAGTGCTTAGTATATATCAAATGGGAAACAATAGAAAGGGAACAACAGTGGGGAACTGGCATTTATTTCATGTTGGCTATGTAACAGGCTAGTAGATGATGACTTTTTTTCATTCTCACAATGATCCTCTGAGATAATTATTCCTTTCCCCATTTTACAGATGCGGATGCAAAGTCTCAGAAGAGTAACTTGCCCATGATCATCACTCTCATGAGGACAAGCCAGACCTCAAACAATTCCCATGCTCCTTTCATTATATCTCATTGCCCATTTCTCACTGCTAGAATCCTGGGCAAATCCCCTACCTTCTCTGGATCTCATTTTTCCCATTTAAAAAAATGAAATCATTGGATCAAGGTAATTGGGCATTCTCTTTTAGGTCTAAAATTTCTTAGCTCTAAAACAGAAGCGTGGTGATGAGTGTATCCAAATGAGGCAAGGCTTTAGTGATACACAAGGACTTAAAAGAATAAATATAAGGAAGATCTTCTTGAATACTAACACTGAAATGTTTTACCCAGAAAAAAATGATGGATAATTCTTATCTTGAGATTTTTAGATACAAATCACTCTAAAAATCTCGGTCTTGGAATTTATTCTTTCCTTTATAATCAAATGTTCCTGTGTCTACCTCCTCTCCCTTGTCTGGATTCTTCCAGGGCAAGAACTGTGCCTTATTCATCCTTTCATACCAGTCCCTGGTTTAGTGCCATAGAAAGTAAGTGCTCAACAGATTTCTGTAAGAATAAAACTTGGGAGATTCCTTATTAACCTCAGATTCTTTAAATGTGAGTTTGTCTAAAGGGGAATCAATAAAATTGATTACTTTCAAAGTACCTTATTGTCCTTAGTTTTTAAAATCTTTGGTCCCTTTATTTCACTACTCTTACTTTCTGTGGCCTTAATTATTTTTGTTGAGGTATAATTGACAAAAAAATTGTAAGATATTTAAAGTATACAACGTGATGATTTAATATATGTATACATTGTGAAAGGATTCCTCTCACTGAGTTCATGAACACATTCACCCCCTTTCATATTTACCTTTGTGCGTGTGTGAGAGAACATTTAAGTTTTATTCTCTTAGCAAATTTCAATTATACAGGACAGTGTTATCAATTATAGTCACCACATTATACATTAGATCTTCAGACCTTACTCATCTTATAACTGACAGCTTGTACTCTTTTATTAACCTCTATGATAGTGTCAAAAATACTTTTAAAATACATTTGGGATCCGCCCAACCCATTTAAAACAACCCTGAATGAATTTATGGGATCATCTTTGAACAGTTACATGAAACTAGATTACTCTACCTCATCAAAACACTTTATTAGTAAAAGAATCTTAGAATTGTTTTGATCACTTCAAATCTTCTCTTTTAAACAACAATATACATTGGCAGCAAGATGCCTAGAAGGGGGCTAGATCAAATATCTGAATAGAGAAGGACAGCTGACTCAGAAGGGCCTGCTTCTGCTGCTACAGTCCCATCAGCATCATGTCCTAACAAACGGAGCTACTCTAATTAACTGATACAGAAATATGAGGAGTGATGGTATCTGAGAGCCTATAATACCTGAGACAGGTACATGCCAGTCATAAGGAAGCTCAACAAAGGGTAGATGCCTGCATGCAAAAGCCAGTGCTACTACTAGAAAACCAACCAACTCACAGGCCCTGTTTGGGGAGGAGCAGCTGCTTCATTTTGTACACTTAGTCAAGTACCTGCTTTCAACGTGTTGAGGGTTGACATAGGGGCTTGAAGAACAGACTGTAACATTTTGTGGTGTAGTATTTTTGACACTGTGATTAGAGTATGCACCAGTGGTAAACCTCTGAAGAGTCCCAGAGCAAGAAAAGTGTCAGCTACTCCCACATAAATGTAGAAAACATAATACGAGCTGGTGTTGGTGATGATCACTGCATAACTGTTATTTGCTGTACTATTCCCTTTGTCTTGAGGAGATGGTCTGTAAAGCAAAAGGAAATTGTTATCAGGCAACCAAACTTTCCCATTGAATTTCCAATACATGTAAATGATGCTGAATTTGAGTCTAAAGAAACACAACATATTTCATTAGCAGAGCTTATGCCTTTAACCTGAAGGACTTACTATTGCAAGAAAGTAGATTAAGTTTTTAACCATTGAAATAGATAAAATTTCAAATACTCAGAGAAAATACTAAGTGTGCAAGGTTGTTTTAAATATTGTTATTGCATTTTATGGAAACTAAGCACAACTAAATCCTTTAAAAATTGGTAAAGAGCTGCAGGAACTGCACATGCTCACAATTTTAAACAAAAGAACTCAATTTTCCACTACAGTACTGTGGGGAAATGAAGCAGAGTGGATATTACAATAATTAATAAGACCCAAATAATCAATAGAAACAAAATACAATCCACAATAGGACATGGAATACTCACTTTGGAAGCAGCCACAACACAGCCAAAGAAACAGCCACCTGGAATGGAACAATACACACTTGATTTTTTTCCCAGCATCTTCTCCTATTTTTCCCACACCCACTTCTAATTCCACCATGACTAACATTGAAATATATACAATTTCATTTTCCTTTGCTTTACTTTCCTGGGTCCAGCAGCAGCAATAATTGTTCTAAGAACCACTATTTGAGGTGAGAACATGTTAAGTTAATGGAATGCAAATTTCACTGAATAAAATACTTTTCCATTTCTCTCCTTCATTCAACAGGAACTGTTCATAGAACCTCACAGCAGAGCTAATATTGCAGTTAAACATTTTAAATAATAAAGTTTGTTTCTTATGAAGAGATTACTCTCAGCCTGCTGGCAGATAATTTATCTGGTTGGTGGCTATAAATAATTTCATTTGTCATACAATGATTATGAGGGACATAACTATAAGACCAATTAATTACTGGAAAAGATGAGATATATATTTATGAAAACCAGTTAAAATCTCAAAAGTGTAAAAATTCATGGTTTTTTGGGGGGGTGGTAGTGGGATGGACTGGGAGATTGGGATTGACAGATATACACTAATATGTATAAAACAGATAACTAATAAGAACCTGCTGTATAAAAAATAAATAAATAAAATAAAATTCAAAATAAATAAATAAATTCATGGTTTTTGAATAAAGATAAGGTGCATTCAGGTTAAAACATACACCATTGGCACTCTTTGAGCTTTCTCAAGGTGGAAACTTTTGGTTGAAGAACAAATGTTCTATACCATAACTAAACCAAAATAAAAAAATGTTTAACAACCATGATTTTTCTTTTTAGTTTCTGTGTTATTTAAATGATCTGTACTCTGCTCTATTTCAATTTGGCATTCCAGTCTCCTAAATGCTGTGGGAAAACCATCTTGTGATGATACCAACACAATTATAACACCAGAAATATTTACACAATTATAAGACAAATTATACAATTAGCCCGATAACTTTAACAAAGAATCAAATAGAAAAAAAAGGAGAAATTGTAAGTAAAATAATTTGAAAATGAACACAGAATAAAAATAAATAGGGGAGAAACAAATACGCTTGGTATAAGAAATCTATCTCTTATTTCATAATCAATTTATCTTAAGTATTTAACAGTACCATATAAAAATTATGGAGAATAATTAACATTAATTAAGAAATTACATTATGAAGTTCTATACTTTAAATAGTATATAATTTTAGGTAAATTTGCATATCAGATAGGAGTATAATAATGAAAAATCTAATAGCATCATTCTCACTTTCCTACTTTTTTTCATTATACACATAGCCTATATGAACCATATTAATAAAAAAAAAACCCACCTTTGTTTCCTTGAAATTCAAGTGAATTCAAAATGACAAGAAACACAGCAATAATCTAGCTATTTCAAAAGTCTTTGTTCCAGGGCAAATGTTTTCCGATTTCCTAAGACTAATCAAATTACTCAAGAACCTAGATAAGGGTATATTTCTGAGTGACTCTTTGGTTATTATAGTCCCTCTTTGTTCCAGTGAAAGAAGTGTCAATAATGTTGGCATTCTAACCTTCTCTGAATGTGAGTAAATCCCAGAAATAAATATTTTATAATATTTACAATAACCAAAGCAGTTGTTCAAAGACACTGATCTAATCAGTGTAATATAAAGTTATTTCTTGGCTCTTGTGAATAGAGACCACTTGCGGAAGAGACCACTTGTGGAACCACCAACCCAAACTACTTTTATTGACTGGAACAAAAACATTTCCAAGGACTTGACATAATGACTTTAATGAAAATGTCTGGGGCATATAGAAACAATTAAGCAAGCAAGTTCTAACATTTAATTTCCAAAATGTCTGAGGTTATAAAGTTCATACAGTTTGTGATAGAGTGACAGTCCTGAAAGATTCGAGGAAAAGCAAAAAGGTCATTATTTTCAGCTCTTTCAGGGTTTTAAACATCATTCCATATCACATAGAAAATGGTCCCGTCTAGATCAGCACTGTCCAAGAGAAATTTCTACAAAAATAGAAATGTTCAATATCTGCACTGTTCAGTATCATTGCCACTTAATACACATGGCACTTGATCACTTGAAATGTGACCAGTGTGGGTGACTGAGGAACTGAATTTTACATTGTGTTTCATTTTAAATAATTTCATTTAATTTACATGGTCATACATGGCTGGCGGGTGGCTACTGTACTGGACAGTGCATGAATAGACTAAAACTGTTAGTTAGATAGGGGTGTAGCCAGAGTATTTATTATATACCCATGCTAGGTATCAGGAGTCTGATGATGGTGTTCTCTAAGGATAGATCCATGAACAGTCAACATGATGATTCACGAACTTTGCAAATGACCCCAAATGAAAAAGAAGTAGCCAGTATTTAGAAGCTAGGTCACAATTTAAATTATATAGATAATTTGTCTCTATGATTTAAAAAATAATGGCATGTCGGGGATAGAATATACAGCATATACATACGGAAAGAGGAATTAAGTGCCTCTTTCTGAAAGACTTATTTGCTAAATGAACTAGTAAACATCTTTGGAGACGTGATAGATGAAGGTTGATCATCTATATAGTAAAACACCAACAGTATGATTTCGAAAATAAGACGTGATGGAGAACTAGAGCAAGAATATATTCAAGACTTAGGAGGAACCCTACCATGACATAACCTGGCTAGGTACAAGTTTGATACTCACAACGAAAGAAAATAGGCATGAAAAGAGAAGAAAACTGCCAAGACCAGGTATAGAAAAGGTTCAAAAACGTGAATACAACCAAATGAGGTATAACGGTCCAATATTCTATCATGAAGAACTTTAATGAACTACAAAAAAGACACTCCTAAATACTTCACTGTGGAATATCTTCAGAGGCCTTTAAATATGACTTAAAGGTTCTAAACACTCTGGATGCTGAGCCTAGTTAATAACAGCAATCCCTTCCTGTCATAACAGATGTTCCGGCCTCCCTTCGTGTCCCCATCCAATCCATTTTCCATATAGCAGACAGAGTGATCTTTTTTAAAGCATAAAAAAGTCATATCATACCCTGAATGAAGCCTTTCAAAGGCTTCCTGTTGCATTTAAAATAAAACCCAAATTCTTTACTTCAGCCAATGGTTCTGCAAACCTGTTTCTGGCCTACTTTTCCAATGTCACCACATGACATGCCACTCACTTCTCTCTCCCACTGTTCCAACTGTGCTGGCCTCCTCTCAGTTTCCATAATTTACCAAACTTTTCCAAGACCTCTGCATTTGCCCCAGTTTCTGCATGTCTGAGTCCTTCTTATCTTTTGGGTGTCAATTAAATGTCATTTCGTCAGGAAGCCTTCCCTGTCTACCCTCCTTTGCCCAGCTTTATATTAGTTCACTGTTTATTTCCTTCTGGCACTTGTTACACTCTGTGATTATTTCCATCAAAATGTATTTATCCTCTGTCCTCTTTCCTATTGTAGCCTTAGTGTCTAAAACAACACCCGGTAACCAGTAGGCATTTGGTAAATCTGTACTTAATAAATAAAGGAAGGGATAAATAAGAGTATACTTAAATAAAAAATACAGGGACTTCCCTGGTGGCACGGTGGTTGGGACTCTGCACTCCCAATGCGGGGGGCCTGGGTTCAATCCCTGGTCAGGGAACTAGATCCCACATGCATGCCACATCTAAGAGTTCGCCTGCCACAACTAAGACCCAGTGCAACCAAATAAATAATAAATAAATGGTTTTTTAAAAAAATAAAAAATACCAATGTCAACAGAGAGAAATTATATACTAATCACATAGAAAACATTTTAAAAAGCATAACATATCATGATATGTTATGTAGGATAAAGATAAAGAACCGGAACCAATTCATTCTGTAAGTTCTGTACAAATGCAGAATTCAGAGCTCTTCCCAAGTCACACAAGGAGATCTGTGTGTAAATGACTACCATTAAAATAGTATTGGCATTTTGAGTTTTCACCAAAGGAGCACAGCATTATGAATGTTCTGTTAACATAAGTACATTAGTGTATTCTATCTGTACATTCTGTTCTTCATGGTATACACAGCATATAGAATTATGCCTGACACACTGAAAGAACTAAAAAAATACGTGTTGAATGAGTAAGTGGCTGAATGAATGACAGGCAGTAATAGTAAAGTGACACCTTGTTATGACTTAATCGTAGATTTCAATGCTTTGCAGGTTAAATCACGCCCTAAAACATAGACACTTGCTAAGTAATGCTGCCTGAAAAGTACTACTATCAATAAAGGTATAACTATCATTAAGGTATTATGGGAGCATATATTGCGTATACTAATAATGTAAAGCCACCTAGTGATTCCTCATTAGCAAACAGAAGGGAAATCATAAGGGAATAGTATATAGCAATTCTCTGACACTTTTCTTAAAACTCTCAGGAATAAAAGGACTAAACTGGATCTTTAGATACTCCAGGCAACAATAATACCCTCTGGTTGTTGTAAAAGGAAGGAGGAAACTGCTTCCTACTGTATAATTTGCGTTTCTTCTCTATCTAGTCAATGCTGTACTGCCAAGTTAGAGCACTAGAGAGACCAACATAATAGAAATTTAAAAGCCTATATCCCTGTTGCTAATATCTAAGAACTTAACAGAAGATATTTTATTGTTCTATGGTAAAGAAAACAGTACAAAAATATAAGGTAGACTGACTCCTTTATCAAAATGACACTCTAATGATAATTGGTAACAAACCGAGTAGACCAAACTAATTTTTTCAGTTTAGCACTTTGAAGAAATAAAAAAAGTTATTACTTTCATACTCTAAAAGGGAAGTTTATTGAACGTACTCTATAAAATTATAAAATCTAGATTGAAGTATGGCCCCTATGAAAACTAAAAATGGGTACATCACTTCCACAAAGGAAGAAATGTATCTTAACTTTTCTTTAGGTTCTCTGATCATGTTGAGTATGAGGCTCTAAATAAAGTTTAAAAGACCTAAACTATCTTCCTGGGTTAGCACTTGTACCATGATGCAAAGCACATATGAGATATTTCAATGGTAATGAGAAGAGGCACATTGGTATTAAGAAAGGAGCTTAGTCTAAAAGTAAAATTACGGAAATTTTGATTCAAAGATGTGACAGAATTGTGAACATCTGAATGATTTGTTTAGCTGCATAACTGTGCACATGATGAAAACAATTACTGTTTTTCTACTATCACCAAGTTTTTGTTATTCAAAATTTTGAGAACCAGGCAATTGGCAATGCCTTCAGGATATTGGGCCAAAAAAGGCTCATAATTTTTTATATTATTTCTTGCCTAGAAAATGACATTACTGTTTTTTTTGTCCATTAAAAAGAAAAGTTCTTGCTATAATTGTGAGAGCTCAACTAATAATGGGAAGTTATACAACATTTACATCCTCTGTTGTAGTTTGGTTTCTAGCCTAAAGACAAAGGACCACTGTCTTCTTGAGTAAGTGAGCTAATAATATTGTACACATGTTCAGTGGCTCAATGCTCAGTCTCTAATTAATTAACTATACACTGTGTTGAAAGTCACGTAAGTTCAGCTCTACAGCTCTACATGGGACAAGGGTCCTGTAAGTGAACATAAATCACCACCACATTCAGATAGGACCATTTTTTCTCATAAAACTAAACTGAAGACAGTCAAGTAATGTTGATCTTTCAATGAAGAGATTCAAATCATTAACAGTGACAAAGGGCTGGTTTGAGATTAACTGTGGCACAGGACTGAGTTTCATTCACATTAATGTTGGTCATTTGGCATGATTGGCAGAGATTAATGAGGTAAATTAAAAATACATTTCAATGCAATTTTCATTATCTCATGTGAGAGTCTCAAGTTACTCAACCCCATAGTTTTGTTACACTGTAAAAGGAATTATTGAAATTTTCACTATATCTCTGTCATGGACTTGTCCACCTCAAACTAGCTTGAGCTTTATAATGATGATAGACATTAAGGATATTAGTAAGAATAGCAATTAGCATTGCTCATTATATGCCAAGCCCTACAGTAAGTGCTTTATAATCATGATATCTCTTAACCCACAAAAATGACCTTTGAAATTGGTACTATTACAACCTCCATTTTATAGGTGAGGAAACTGAGGCTCAGAGAGGTTAACTAACTTGTTCAGTGTCATAGTGTTAATAACACAGAATTAGAATTCACAGCCAGATCAGTCTGAGTCCAGAGGTGGCACTACGCAATACTGCATCTCACATTCAGCCTCCATTTGTTTCATTAATTTAAAATAGTAGTAGAGCAAAAGAAGAGATATCATCAAAACTCAACGATCAAATGGAAACCAACACTTTATAGGTGAAGTGGTATGTACAACTTTTGGTACATACCTTTAATATTTTACACTACTTGGTCAAGGAGGAGTGATAATAGTTTATGTAGACTTCTTAACTGAGGTTAGAAACAGCCTAATAAGACAATGAAGTAGTTTTAAGTTTGGGTTTCAGGTATGTATATAATTGCCCTCAGGAGAGGCAGTACTTCACCTGGGTCATTTCTCCCCTGAAGGCAGCCTGGGCCTTTATGTTGGATTCAGGCTGTATATTAGGACACATCCAGCAGTATTCTCCGAGATAAATATCTAGAGTAGTCATTCACAGGCTGAATCCAAACCACAGATGTGTTTTTTTGTACCCACGTAGTGTTCATTTCTTTGTTTTACTTTAACCAACTACCCACACTTAAAAATGGGAAATTTTTACAGAAAAAGTCTGTATCTTCATCTTCTGTTGAAAAATAAGAAGGTTTAGCGAAACTGATCCCAAAACCCCTCATGGGAAGTCCTTGACTGGTGTTGAGTTAACACTGCCCCCGTTCGACAATTGGAGGGCAAATATTCTCCATCCAGCCTCAAAGCCACTTCACCCCTAGACATCCTCTGCCAAGCCTCTTTTCGCATTTAAGTGGCTGCTTCTGATCTAGAGAAAAACCTCATTCACCAACCAGCTTCAGAAACCTCTTACCTTAATGCAGAACTGAACTTGTGACCTACTGCCCCCCTCTTTTATTTTAACCTGGTGATGTGAAGGACAGCAGCAGCATGGTAAAGAGACCATGATGGTGGCACTGAAGACAAAAGAATTCTGTAGGCAAATGGGTGATTTGAATCTCTGAAAGGCTTGTTTAAAATGATTTCTAAGCCACTAATATATATTTATTTTATTTTGTGAGGAGATAGTCTTTTAAAGGTGGTGATTCATCACTGGCATATTTAATAACGCAATATCTAGAGCCAAATGAATTTAATATTTAGTACAGAATAATTTTCATTGTTTAAACTCAGTTCATATAAAGACATTCTACTTTGAGGTTTTGAATGTCTCAATTAAAAACTCTTCATATAGAAGATATGTGCTTAAGTATATTTTATATGCTATGTATGAAGTAATAAAATATCAATAGAAGAACTATACATATCATTATAATGATATAAAATTTCATATATACATACACACTTATATTTATGTATATATATACATTTATACATGTGTATATATATATATATATATATATATATATATATATCCTTCCAAACTATTCTTAATTTAACTTTAAATCACATTAATATTTAATAACAGAAAATTCTTACCTCAGCTAGAAAAATGACTAAGCACCAAATTAGCACAAAAAGTAAGCTCTTGTGGACAGTAATATATCGAAGGTATGTGTTCCATGTAGTCACTGCTGGTATGTTCTCCACATCATCAAAAAAGCACTCCTGAAAAAAAGAATCATGGTTATTACAATGAGACAATACAGGTTCACACCAGCACTGTGGTTTTATTTTGAATGTGTGGAAATAAAGGAATATTACTATTTGAAACTAAGTGAATTTCAACAAATATAAACCATTATGAATGACACAGGTGATGTCACTCCACAGCCAATATAATGTCCACTGGAGCAACATAGCTTTTTGAAAACTGAGAAACACTGCGATTCTTCAAACTCTGAATGTAATATTGCTGATAAAACAACTGTATTATTTTTGAACAATTTTACCATTTTAATGCTTAACAGTGTCACACATTTTATCAAATAAATGGTACCAGCAAACTGAAGCTTCCCAGAACCGTCCTTGACTTAACTTTGAGAGCTATAGGTCAATAATTTGAAAGAGAGAAAATCCAGATATTTCAAAGGGAAAGGATAGTTTTGTTTCTTATAAAGTCAACAAAATTCACAGAAGAAGCACTAGAACATCAAAGAAAGGGTCCTAGGAAATTGGAATATGACACACTGGTTAGATGTAAAAATTTTTGAAGTCAAGTAAACCTGCATTTGAATCTGGACTCTATCATTGACTTCCTAGGAGCTGCTTGAATTCAGGCAGCTGAACTTCTCTAAAATTTAGTTTCCTTATCTATAAATGAGAATAATGAGAGGTACCTTCTAAGAATATGCTCATGACACTAGAAGCAATCAATAAATACTATTATCAGTCAAAGTGATCATTCTTTACAATTAAACTTATAGAATCAGGTTTGAGAAATTCATTCGGATTGGTATTAAAACCATACAGATAAATTATCTTTTAGGAAACCTTTTTTAAGATTATAGAAACACTGAAAGTACGTATTTTAGAGATCATCTATTCTGTTCCCTCATTTTACAAACAAAGAAACTTTGGCCCAGAGACGTTAAATGACATGTGACTTGCCAAAGGTCACACTACTCTTAATTGATCTATGCTATTAAACGTATCAATTTATTACAACATTGTTTCATCCAAGGCACTTAAGGAATTTTTCTAGTTTAAAAAAAAAAAAACCCTCCTCTTTTCTATTGCCTCCTATTTTAAGAATAAAAGCATTTTATTCTTTAGAACTTAACATAAAAGACTTTCTACCTGAACGTTGGCACTAGTATATGTTGAATTTCACATACCTTCTTTAAAAGAAACCTGCCCAGGGCTTCCCTGGTGGCGCAGTGGTTGAGAATCTGCCTGCCAATGCAGGGGACACGGGTTCGAGCCCTGGTCTGGGAAGATCCCACATGCCATGGAGCAACTGGGCCCGTGAGCCACAATTACTGAGCCTGCGCATCTGGAGCCTGTGCTCCGCAACAAGAGAGGCCGCGATAGTAAGAGGCCCGCGCACTGAGATGAAGAGTGGCCCCCACTTGCCGCAACTAGAGAAAGCCCTCGCACAGAAACGAAGACCCAACACAGCCATAAATAAATAAAATAAATAAACAAAATTTTTTAAAAAAAGAGAGTTCCTACTCAAAAAAAAAAAAAAAAGAAAGAAACCTGCCCAGAAATCCTATGTATAATGCAAATTTAAACGATAAAAAAGCTCACATTAACTAAATTCAGGCAAGACCGATGTATAAGCCAGAATGTTAGTCCTGTTGAGAGACTAGATGTTTATATACCTTATAGAGGCTACCTGCATACAGCAACATTTCTTTGTCTCTCAATAACTGAAGCTATTACTTGTTTATATATTTGTTTTCACTCCACCTCTTCCCACAGAGGTTTTAGGAGGGTAATGAAACAGATTTAGAATAATTCATAATTTTTCTCATTAATAATAATGATTATCACTGCTTCGTAAAGGACTCAATATTAGTCCTTGCTTTGACTTACATCTTACGGTGAGAGACATCACAAAAGGAAATAGTTGATTCTTTCACATTTCGAAGTTGCTTACATAATTTACATACTTTGGACTTTGGGAATCTTAAAAATAAACCTCATCCTACACTCAAATTTGAGTAAGTTTTGCTACATAGTATGTATTACATCCCACTCTTTGTGGCCAAAAGAAAAAAAAGAAAGGAAAAAACGGAAACACCACACTGATTACTTATACACACCCTTAAATCTTCTTCATTAATTTCTTCACTTATTTCCAAGTCAGTATCTTGAGATAACCGTCTTGAATATATATCTATTTCAGTTAAGCTCGCCTGAGGGGCCAATGACATTTTTCGTGTGGATGTTGCTGTCTTTCGGTGAATGCTTTGACCTTGGTTCACTGAGGAGCGGGTCATAAGGTTCAGGACTGACTGCCTCCTTCGTCCCTGAAATGTGGGACCAGCACTGATCATGTTGCTCTGAGGCAGGATCGCCGCTCTCGGTTCAGAACCGGGAACTAAGGATAGTCTTCTCTCTAAAGGCTCAACAGAATCTTCTTCGATGCCATTCATTTGTAATGGAGCCTTCTGTACAATTGAAAATTTCCTCATAGAGCTGATTGAATTGAGAATGGAGTTCTTCCTTTTTTCACCACACTCTCCAGTCTGTTTAAAAGATTGCTTTTTTGTTTCATTCCAGGACACAGAAGTATCTCCTTCTAGTGAGAAACGCTGTAAAGTCTCAGTTATGATTGAATTTCTTCGTTCTGCAGTAAACTGGTCAAAAGTGTCATATCCCATGAGCTTTGAGCTGAAGTCGGGCCGTTGATTTTGTAACTCAGAAAATGTCCCATAAAAATAGCTGCTACCTTCATGTAAAATTAGTATTTTGTCAGCTTTCTTTAAATGTTCCATTTTAGAAGTGACCAAAATCCTAGTTTTGTTAGCCATCAATTTACAGACACAGCTTTAAGAATATAAAAATATATAAATATTAATTTTATAAACAATTTATTACAATAGTATATATATTGCATTTTAACATTTTATTAACCTATTCTTGTATAAAACCTCTATCATACAATGTTATTATACTTAAAATAATTCTAAAAGTAAATATGCAATAGTAACTAATTTGCACTTCTTGAATTATTACGGCATGAAATACTGTATTATTGAATTATTATAGTATGCTACATTATAAAGCTGAGTGTTAACAGACCTAGAATGAAATTAAATATCTGATATTAAATAAACATTTGACTTTGAACGAACTGGTTACCCTCTGGGTCATGGCTGATTCATCTAGAAAATGAGGGAATCGTTAGATGACCTTTAAGATTCCTCAGGGTTTATATTTCTACGTGTCTTCTAAAATGTCAGAGCTTTCTTGTTCTTTAAATTTTCCACTCATTTCCTTTTATATTTTAAGTTGACCACAAATTTTGTCCTCAAGAGCTTATATTAAGACTAATTTGATTTGTTAAAAACACAACAACAATAACAAACATGAGAATTGGATAATAAATTTGACCCTCCTCCAACAAAACTTCCCTCTAAGTCTAGAAGTAAATCCTTTCTAGAACCATCTAAGGGAGACCAATTTCTTTTTGGCATTAAAACATTTTATGTTATATATTGATAGAAAGAGGTATCATTCTAGTCTATACTCTAACATACTAACATAACTAGCAAAGTTTATATTGGTAAGAAGGTACTTATAGTTACAGGACTATAAAAATAGTATCATAGGCATTAAATTTCGCTAAATTCTAGGAAAGGTGCTTCTAGAAATAATATGGCCATTTTATACACACACAATCTACATCCTTATTGATTAAAATGAATCATGATAATTCTCTGAATAAACTACTTTATAGTCTATGAAATCATTTTGAAACCTTAAAATCAAGTTATATAACTAACTGTTCCTGTTAGGAACCTCACATACGTTGAGCCCTAATGGGAGCTCCAATGAAATGTATACCCCGAGCTTTGTGTGACTGAGGAGAAGGTTCTGAAGGAGGTATTGAGGTAGATGAATAGTCTGAGCATTCACCTATATTAAAACATTAAAACATTCAGTTTCTCTGGCTCCTTAAGAAGTTTACTACCTAAGGAGGAGATAAAATAAAATACTAACACGAAAAAAGTGAATGAAAAATTTAAGTATAATAATCAATTAAAATAATATAAGCTATGTCACAAGACAATAATACTATAAAAACTACATAAATAGTGACTGTTAAAGTAATAATGGGAAAAATTGGTTCAGCATAAGGTGGACAGAAAAGTGGACGTGATCTTTAATCTTGACCGTGGAGGGAAGATCAGATTTGAATAAGTGGCTACATTACATTTTGTCATTCTGAGTCACAATGGTGGACATATTTCTCAAGGAATAATATGCAGCCTATGGTGGTATAGTTGTTCTTTCTTGTCTTTTAGCATGAATAAGTTATTCAAAGAACATACCTTTCAAATATTTCTTTCTCTGTTAACACATCTAGGTATCCAAAAGGAGAGTCTAATAGGTACAAATCAGCATCTCTGTATACTGCTCTAAAAAGAAAATGGAAATGAAATTATATTCCTTCAATATTTCCCATGTCTTCTGGTATAGATGATTTTAAGTGAAGAACAAAAAGATAAGTCATATGTGATTTTTATGGCTTTTCGCAATACTCCAAAAACTGCTGAAGTGGTTTTGCTAAATATAAGTGACATACACTTGAAGTTACAAAAGTTACAAACTGAATCACACCATACATACAATTTTAAATATTACCTTAAAAAAGAAAAAGAAAACCTTTTAACAATAGTATCTATTTACAGCCAAGCACTATGCCACACGCTGGGAATACAATGGTAAAAATTACACAAGCTCTGCCCTCAAAGGTCCTGCATTTTGGTGGGAAACAAAGAAGAATAGACTGTTTCAAACCTGTAAAATGTCAGAGACAGCACCTAAATTGCAGCATTTATGTGAAATTATTTTTTTAATATTTTTCCAGTGTTGACTGTTAACGACAAATTGATAGCAGTGTTGTTACAGCTGTATGATTGATATTGCTCTTTGGTCCTTACAGTCTTAGTTTCTGGACCATACTCTTAAAAATTCCACACAAGTGAAGGATGAAAAATTTGCAATGAAAATGTATACCCATATTGTTTTATATTATAAAATTTTAGAAAATTTTACTATTTTCTAAGTTAAAAAATAAAATTTTATGAGCAAGTAAAATCTTCATTAAGTTGATCTTAGGACAGTAATAAGATGAAGATATGGTCCCATATGAACGGAAGTGAGGCAATTTCTTCATAACATTTAAACTTTTTTCAGCTGTGGTTGTTACTACCCTATACCTGTGCCAGTCACATAGCATTCAGTGTTTACGTATAATTCTGTAAAAAAGGAAACTGTGTTTAGTCAGCAGGTAACTAAGAGAAGTAATAACAATAATAATAATAATTATAAAACAGAAATGACAAAAAGTCAAAGTAAAATCTAGAAGAACCTTTGCAGTGTAAATTATTTTTGAAGATAACACGTTAAGAACTAGATAAAAGTCCCCCATCGAAATGTACCCTCGAGGGCTTCCTTCTCTTACTCAGCTCTTCTCTCTCTCCTACGCATCTATGACCACAGTTTCTCAAGAGATCAGAAATAACATATTCATCATCCCCAAATGGACAATATATGACACATTCAGATCAGAATAGCAATAAACAATTATTTTCTTTAATGCCTCAAACTGTGTGCATTTTATAATAAAACTGAATCTTCAACTGGTAAATACAAACTCAATTCTATACTGAATGCCTGAAGCCATAGAGCATATCTTATCTAAATTTGAAATGAGATGTTTAAGACAAGTCTTACTTTGGCTCACAGATTAATCAACTTTCAGTTATTTAGAAACTATTATTTTGTCTGTGAATTATCCATATCTATTGATTTATTACTTGACATTGTAATCCCAAGATCAAGGCGTGGCTTAATGTAGAGTCAAGACGACCTGATTCAAACTGTAACCCTAGAATTTCCCAGTGTGGATTTTGGCAAGTTAAGATCTAACCTTCTCATTTATCTCATTATCTCTTCTATAAATTGGGGAGAACAATCCTTTTTTGGCAGAGTGATATGGGGATTAAGTACAATTACACATGTACTCATGCACACCCAACCCAGAATAGTACTAGGCAACTGTAGGTGCTCAGTGAGTTAGTTTCCTGCCCCAGCTTTTGAAAGCACAAGAAAGTAAGGGAAAGAAGCCAGAATATCAATAGGTCAAGGTGATTTCTTGCTAACAACTTCGGCAACACAGTAAGAAGAATTTAGTTCAAATAAAACTGGAGTAACATTTGCCATACCACATCACCAATAATTTTTTAAACTGACAGTTACAATTTAACCACAAAGGTTTCTTCTTGACACAAATTAACTATACATATATATACACTTCCCTTTGACACTTCAAAATGCTTAGACCAAGAATGTCTCCACCAAGGGACCACCATAGCCCCCACTATACTAGATGTGCTTGTCCTATTTATTTTTCTTTAAAGATTACAGACTTTTAGCTAAGTGACATCATTTGCCCTGCTATTTCTGTCATGAGATTAATTAGTTATGTTGAAAATTTTGAAAATTTATGTTTATCTAAACCAAGAAGCATAAACAGAAGCCTAGAGCAGGTGTGTACATTTTGGGATGGGGCAAGCAAGGAACTGTATGAAGGACTAAATAAAAATTTACATCTTCTCTTTCACTCTGCTAGGCAGAGTGCCAGGGTTTTCCATTTGTAGTAAATCATGTCATGAGGCAAACAAACACACACACCAACATAAGGGTATGCATTTTTAAAAAGCCATCAGCTTTATCAGACATGAATACTATATCATTAACTATAGTTCTTAAAGGTTATTCTTAACCTGTTACCTATAAGATCCCAGGCATTTTTCAATTCCGGAAACAGAATATAAAGAAATAGAGAATCAACTATAATTTTTACATGCATGATATTTACAACAAATGCTCGCTGGACCAATAATCAGATATTCACCTTGCTAAAGAAATTCTTGCTTGCTGACCTCCACTCAATGTGATTCCACCATCTCCAAGAACTATGTTGTCTTTCTCTGCAAATTTGGAGATGTCCTGTTATCAAAAATAGACAGAGAGGAATTGTCAGTATGTTGGACCTGAATTTGAAAGGTACATTTTCCTTCAAATGCAATCGTATATCAGACTTCTGCTTTAACCACAGCAGAAATTGTAAACACCGCATCTCAGTTATTTTAAATGCATTTCAATTGCTCAAAACACTGTTGAAATTTTATAAAGAAAACTTTAATTTTTCAAATGTTATTTATGATAATTAAATAAGAATTGGAAAATATCAGAAAGTAAAGCATATGCATATTTATGATACGTAAAGACGTGTGTATATCATCCATTGACCATTTTACAAACCCAAGTGCTATTAATGTGCTAAAGTGCACTTCCTTTCAATTTAAATTCACTCCTTTAAAAGGAAATCCCCAAAGATGAATAAACCTCCTAATAAGAGAAACTAAAAGAATACCATTTACAGCTCCCTGCAGTATCTAAGCATATTCAGTGACCAGGGGTACAAGGCACCTCTTTTCCACACTTCTCTCACCTACCCACCCAAACAACACAGCCTTCTCCCTCATCCATCCTCCCACCTCATTCTTATGTCTTCTCCCCATCCGCTCTGTCTCTCCTGTCACCTCCCTGCCACACGTATCCTGTCATCCCTTCTCCAGTTAATGAACTCTGTGGCAACAACCATGCTAGACATTGTAAAAGATTAGAATTTATAAGAAATAATCTTCAAATTGCAGTCATTGTAAGTCTAACTTGGAAAATAAGCCATAATCCTGGAGAAAGCTAAAAAACATCCCAAAGAATCAATTAACCATTTTAAGAGAATAAAACAATATGCAATTAATTGGCAAATTAATTGTTCAGAATATAGAAGTATTGTAAAGTAGATAGAAAATGCTGTAAGGCTTTCTGGAATAGGTGAGGTTTGCCCTGAGACTTGAGAATGTGACGAGTTAGATGGATAGGATTCTCTCTTTAATTCAAAACAAGTTCTTTGCCTTTTCTTTTCTCATCCCCATACATCTTCTCTTTTCTTTTGTTGCCACCTTCTTCTCTCTCCCTCTATTAAAAATACTCTTCCACTCTATTCCTCCTTTTTCTTTCACAATCTAGAAGCAGCACATCAGCTCTCCTTGACCTGACATGAACATTACCTGTATTTAAATTGTCAAAATGGGTACTTATATTGTCCATTTGTTTCTGTTATCCACCATATGAAAGTCAAATAGAACTTCATACACAAAACTGTAAACTCACAAAGCTGGTAAATTAGTACATGATCATTCATATTAAGAGCTAGTTGGCAGCTCCTGTAGGCTTAGAACCATGCCAGCCACTGCCCCCAAGGAATGGCTGCTGTCAATACTCCTGAGCTAAGGGGACCAAAAAGGATCAAAAATGGGACTTAAAAAATGCTGACATGTTGGAGGAGATACAGCAGGACCCAGTGCAGCTAGCTACTCAGGCACTGGAGAAATGCAACACAGAGAGGTCATTGAGACCCATATAGCACTGTGATGCGGAGGACCTTCTGTAGTTATGAGACACGTGAAACGAAGTGCTTCATTTCTTTCCACTGGACTGAATTTTTTTGTTCAACTCATGAACCAGGCCACATAACCAGGATTCCATCCAAATAACAAGGACTACAGCTAAATTCCACACCCAAGGTCTTAAATCTCAGTCTTGCTAAGGGAGCATGTCCAGGAGCAACTCAGCCTTTAAGCCTTTAGTGAGCAGTTCTATGCAGCACAACCTCTGTACTCAATTTAGAGCAATTAGTAAAATGGCTCACATGTGTATTTCTTCTCTGCTGCACCATATTTTCCTTCCCCATATCCCATTCCCTTTTAAAAAAATTAAATCTTTTAGAGGAAAAGAAAGAATAATTTATCTTATATGAATAGACTGAGTGCAGGCTTTTGTAAAGGAGGCACATTTTCTAACAGAATCTTTTTTTTTTTTTTTTTTTTGGCTGCATTGGGTCTTCGTTGCTGTGCACGGGCTCTCTCTAGTTGCAGCGAGCGGGGGATACTGCTTGTTGGGGTGCACGGGCTTCTCATTGCAGTGGCTTCTCTTGTTGCGGAGCACGGGCTCTAGGTGTCTAGGTGTGCGGGCTTCAGTAGTTGTGGCTTGTGGGCTCAGTAGTAGTGGCTTGTGGGATCTAGAGCACAGGCTCAGTAGTTGTGGCACACGGGCTTAGTTGCTCCTCGGTATGTGGGATCTTCCCGGACCAGGGCTTGAACCCGTGTCCCCGGCACTGGCAGGCGGATTCTTAACCACTGTGCCACCAGGGAAACCCTCTGACACGATCTTAAAAAACCAGAGGTTGCTGGAATTATTGGAGGTTTTTTTTTTCAAATTTGAATTCAATACAGTATCAGTTAAATCAGTTAAAATTTCTATTTTTTTTTTAATTTAGAAATATCAGTGGTTATTTTGATGGTACGCTTATAACACTGTTACACTTAGGGGATTATAGATTTGGAGGGTGTAGAATCCTAGCCCAGTGCAAGAGTTTAACAAAGATTTGTGGAATGAAGGAAGAAAAAAGGAGAGAACGGATGAAGGAAAGGTAAACAAACATTAAGTGACAAAGAAACAGGTGCATATAAGAAAATAAGAAAGGTGTACAGCATAGAAAAGAAAGAAAATGGGAAAAGGAATAATTGTCAGAAGAAGTAGACATCTGTAGGAAAAAGCAGGAAGATACTGGCAGCATAAAGAGACAAGAAAAGTGAAGGGAAAGATTGGAAATGATAGAAGATAAGGAACTATAATTGACACTTTAGCAAATATCCCTAGTGAATGTAAATGTCCAAAGAATACAAATGCAATTTATTTCAATAATTTTCTTTTCTTAAGACAGAATAAATAAGAGGCTGTTTCAGCCAAATTTCTCTCACAGGAGCCTGTAATATTCATCCTTTAAACAAGCCAAGGAAATAGGAGGGAGAAGGAAAAAAAACATTCTCTTGCTTCTTTCCTATATGAGTAGGCTGAAACATAATATTAGAGAAAGAAATTGGAAGATCCTCAAGTGAGCTTAGGCTTTACATGTTCAGATCGAATGGAAAACCATCAATTTCCTCCAAAAACGACCGGAAATAGCCATTCCTTTGAGTATCACTCCTCAAATCCTGACCTGGAACTGGTCCGGGGAAAGGAGAAAAATACATTAAGAAAATGAGGGATTCAAGGAAGGAATTGCTTAGATGGTTTCTTGGTACCAAGTTAATCTATTTCAATTATAACCACAAGCTACTCTGCTTCATTTTTATTTTCAGAACGCTATTAATTTTGAGCTCCTATGATAATGTACTCTGCCCCGTGCCTGGTCTGTTCAGCACGTTTAGTCAGAAGCCACGCCTGCATCCCTGGGGTGCCCCAGGCCTGCCTGGCATGATGCCTAGTAAGTGACTGGTCATCTTCTTTGGCCTGCCTTAGACAGAATGGGATTTCTCAGTGTGAAATTTCCCCTCATACTTGGGAGAATTTCCAGGTTGGGTGCACCCTGGGAAAATGCCACGACGAACTGAATCCAAGCGTCTCTGCTCCCAAGTCACTGGTGAGCTGGAATCTGAATTATGTTTGCGGTGCCCATTTAGAGAGCTGTTGGGATGTCATGTAAACTATGCTAATGGTGATGGTTCAATAAGTAACAAAGCTGGAATACTGAACTGCATAGCGTGGGGCCCAGGATTTGAACCCTGCTCTGCAGGCTTATTGTGAAATCTCAGTTGCTTAACAGCTTTGTAACTTAATTCTCCTAACCATAAGCTAGGTGTAATTATAGTCCGTCTTTTATAAAGGGTGCTCAGTATAAGAATTAAGAATATGTCATATACAAAGCAATTCAAAAAATATAAATCAATGAAATGAAATGGGCCAATCCAAGTAGAATATTTTTAATTCTAAAATAAAGTTTAAAACAAAATAGAGAACATGAATGGCAACATTGACCAGAGAGCACAATGACTTATTTTCTAGCTCTGTTTCCGCTAATAACTGGATAAGTAGCTTTGGGCAAGTCTATTCTGGCCTTCAGTTCTCCCTCTGTAAATGGGGGTAATAGTACCTTCCTTTAACAGTTGCAAAAATTTGAAGTAACTTCATATAAAGAGCTTGGTCCATAATGCGCACTCAAACTTTGGTGATTTGCAATTTTAGAATGATATATTTACCAACAATCTGTGTACATCATTCATTTCCATTTGGCCTTAAGTAGAATGCTTACCTGATGTAATACTCTGCCCCATTCTCCTATTAAAGGAAAGGCAGATTCTTATTAAGGCCTGAAAATATAGCCTTTATTAGCATATGATTGTAAGAAACGTACAAGGGATAATGTATCGGAAAAGAATCAGACTTAGAATTGGAAGCTGTGCATTCAAGTCCCAAGTTCGCGTGCCTTTACCAGATGTACTTTTGTTGAGGTTGCTATGTATGTAGTCACATGTTTTGAAACTAAAAGTCAAGGTTCTTAAGGGTGACACCATATTCCCAGACAAGATCTAGATACCTTCCAAATGCTACCTCTCTAGAGATGGTTAGTTAATTTTATTAAACATTTTAGCCATGGTAAATTGTGCTATGATATTTTTATTCATCTTATTATCTTCTCATTATAAAAGAAGCAAGGAGGGTAGGGAATGCCAGTTCTCTACCTTCTTTTTTCTGAGAAACTTTTTCATGTTTTGGGGATGACTCTGTAGTATTTGATTTGAAATTTCCACCAGAATATGTTTCAGCAGTACAAACAAATAAGAAGACTATTTTTAAATCCCCACATTCTGCTAATTGACTGCGGTACTACTGAATGAAGAACACCTAGTTAGACAAATAAATATTTTAGCAATCAACACCACAGTAACCTTCTTGATGAGTCAACACCAGAATTCTATAATAAGAAAGCAGCTTGATGCAAGCTCCTTTCAGGAAGCTCTGTGCTTGAATTCACTGGTCCACATTTATTTGCAGTCTGGACTAGACTGGACTGGAAGTGTAAGATTTTGTATTTCAAAATACATAGCTCCGGGCTTCCCTGGTGGTGCAGTGGTTAAGAATCTGCCTGCCAATGCAGGGGACACGGGTTCGAGCCCTGGTCCGGGAAGATCGCACATGCCATGGAACAACTAAGTCCGTGCGCCACAACTACTAAGCCTGCGCTCTAGAGCCGGTGCTCTACAACAAGGGAAGCCACCGCAATGAGAAGCCAGTGCACCGCAGCAAAGAGTAGCCCCCGCTCGCCTCAACTAGAGAGAAGCCCAGGTGCAGCAACAGAGACCCAGTGCAGCCAAAAATAAAAAATAAATAAATTAAAAAAAAAAACAAACAAAACATAGCTCTGTCAGATGCTCTGTGATCTTCCCTGGCATTTGCTACCAAAAAAAAAAAAAAAAAGTCTACTGATAACACCATTGTACATAAATCATTGAGCTTTTGTGATTTTATTTCTGTGAGATATATTCTCATGAATGAGACAGCATGGTCACAGGTATGTGTCTTCTTTCTTTTTAAAAGATACTGCTGCCAGAATCCTTTACAAAACAACTTTTAAAAGTAACAGTTCCAGGGCTTCCCTGGTGGTGCAGTGGTTGAGAATCCATCTGCCAATGCAGGGGACACAGGTTCAGGCCCTGGTCCAGGAAGATCCCACATGCCTCGAAGCAACTAAGCCTGTCCACCACAACTACTGAGCCGGCACTCTATAGACCGCGAGCCACAACTATTAGAGCCCACGCGCCTAGAGCTCGTGCTCCGCAATGAGAAGCCACCGCAGTGAGAAGCCCGCGCACCGCAACAAAAAGTAGCCCCCACTTACCGCAACTAGAGAAAGCCCACGCGCAGCAACGAAAACCCAACGCAGCCAAAAATAAATAAATAACTTTATTTTTTTAAAAAAGTAACAGTTCCATCAGCAAGATTTGATGGAACTGTTACTTTTCTTCACATCATCACCAACAATAGGTATCATCACATTTTAATTTTTGCTAACTTGTCATTTTAATTTGCATTTTCCTTAATAATGGTGAAATTTTAAATATTTATTGGTAACGTGGGGTTTGTCTTCTGTGAAATGCCTGTTTTTACCAGATTTTTGTCCTTTTCTTATCAATTCATTTTTCATTGTAAGGTATAGATATTAACAACTTTTTCTTTAATATTTTTAAAACATTTTCCCTGTTTCTATTTTTACTATGTATGTACCATCTGTCATATGCAAAATTTAAATTTTTCATGTAGTCAATATATCTACCTGCAATTAGTATACTGGTTAAAAAATACTACTGCGCTTTCAGGTTATACAGATAGTATCCTAAATTTTCTTTTAAAATGTTTATTACTCTTTTTAAATTAAAGAATTTATTCAAGGTATGATTTATGTTTATACATGGTGTGAGATAAGAATGTAGTCTTATTTCCTTTTAGTTGGATAGTAGACATAATTTATTAAATGATGTTTCCACTCAATTTATATATCATCTATCATAGTCTCATATTTCCAAAGATCTATTTCTGGGCTCTCTGTTTGGTTCCTCTGATCCATTCTCTATTCCTACACTAATATTCTGCTGAGTTTTTGGTGTTTAGGTTTTTTAATGGCTTTAAGTATGACTTAATACCTGACAAAGCACGATTCTTCTTCATAAATTTTTGTCTCTTTTTGCTTACTTAGTCTTCTATATAATAACAATATTAACAACAACAATAATATAAATAATACTAATAATAGCTAATGAATATTGAGTGCTTACTATGCACCAGGCACTATTTTAAGCATTTTACAAGTATTAACTTCTTTAATACTCATCACAACCCTATCCCCATTATAAATATGAGAAAATTGAAAGTTAGAAAAGGTTAATATCATTCCAAAGATAACACAGCCAATAAACAATAGAGCAAGAATTCAAACCAAGGCAGTTTGTCTACAAAGTGTGTACTCTTAACTACTTTTTATATTTCCTCCCACATGAAATTTAAGTTCGGTTTAATAAAATTCCAAAAGCAATCTCATTCAGATGTATTGTGATTTTATTAAATGTATACATAAGTTTGGATGTGATTCGCACCTTAGGATACTAAATCTTATTTAAAATCATATCTTTCCATTAATTCAGTTGTTTTAGATCTTTCGATAAGACTTTGCAATCTTCTTCATATATATCCTGTAAATTTCCTGTTAGATTTATCCTTAAGTATTTTATGGTTTTCTACTATTGTGAATTGAATAGCTTTTTATTTCCACTTCTAGATTGCTATTGCCAGTGTAAAGAAAAGCTGATTATTTTTGTATGCTCATCTACTATTCAGCCATCTTATCATAGTCCCTTGTTAATTCTGGCAGGGTTTTGCTCTCCGTTTGCTTTTGCTAGAATCACTTAGGGTTTTATTAGGTGAACAATTTTTTCACGAACATGTAATATTATTCTTATTTTAAGACAAATGGCATTAACCTTTCACCATTTAAAATAATGTTAGGACTTCCCTGGTGATGCAGTGGTTAAGAATCTGCCTGCCAATGCAGGGGACACGGGTTCGAGCCCTGGTCCGGGAAGACCCCACATGCCACAGAGCAACTAAGCCCGTGCGCCACAACTACTGAGCCTGTACTCTAGAGCCTGTGAGCCACAACTACTGAAGCCCATGTGCCTAGAGCCCGTGCTCCACAACAAGAGAAGCCACCGCAATGAGAAGCCCGCGCACCACAACGAAGAGTAGCCCCCGCTCACGGCAACTAGAGAAAGCCCACGTGCAGCAACAAAGACCCAACGCAGCCATAAACAAATAAATAAATAAATTTTAAATAAATAAATAAATAAAATTAAAATAATGCCTACTTTGGATTGTTTGGTTAAAAAAAGGTACGAAGCTCTTTAATGAAGTTTTCTTCTACTATTCTTACTTTGAATTTTTATTAGAAATAACTGCTGAATTTTATGTAAGACCCTTTTAGCATGTACTGACCCTATTATATGGTTTTCTTCCTTGTCAATGTAACAAATTATATTGTATTTATAGATTGTTTATATTGAAGCACCCTTGTATTCCTATTCATGAATCTTGCCTGGTATTTTTTTTATACCATACTGAATTCTATTTAGTAGTATTTTATTTAAATATCTATATTCATAAGTATGATTTATTACAGTTTTCTTTTTTATATAATTTTTCATATTTTGGTACAAAGACTATTCTGGCTTTAGAAAATGAAGAGTTTTTCATTTTTTTCTATGATTTGGTATAGTTTAAATAATATTGGAAGTTATATTATTAAAGGTAAGATAGAATCCAGCTATGCAATTATCTAGTGATAGTACCTTTTAATTTTTATTAATCGACATTGAACCATCTTTACAATGGTAATCTGTCTATTCAAGTTTCCTTATGCTTCTTTCTTCAATTTTGATCAGTTGTATTTTGCTAGTAAATCATCCAGTTCCTCTAGGTTTTTAACTTTTTCAACAGAATTGCATTAATAATAATTTTAATCTTGTCCATATTTTTGCTTAAGCTTCTTTGTCATTCCTAATATTTTAAGTCTTTTCCTTACTAAAGATAAGGATAGATTCAACTATTTTACTGGTCTTTTCAAAGAACTGGCTTTGAAGAATTATTATATCTTTCATTTATCTGTTTGTTTCCTACTTCATTAAATTTTTATCCTTCCTTACTCCCTCTTTTAACTTTTTATTTTTTGGTTGCTTTTTTAAAATTCTCAAGAAAAATACAAATTTTGTGTATTTTTAGGCTTCCTGCTTAACAATAAAGGCATTTAAAGCTATAAATTTCCCTCTGACTACAGCCATGTTCTGTAGATTTTTATATGAAGTGTTCACTCTTTCAATGTATTCTAGATTTTAAACAATTAACACTCAGTCAGGAGATTTTACCTCTCAAAGTATGTGTTTTTCAACTTAACTAGCTTAATCATATGTAAACAAACGTTATCTTTTACCAAGCATAGGCAACATGTTTAGTCAGACATTTTCATTAGAAACTCCAGGGCTTCCCTGGTGGTGCAGTGGTTGAGAGTCTGCCTGCTAGTGCAGGGGACACGGGTTTGAGCTCTGGTCTGGGAAGATCCCACATGCCGCGGAGCAACTGGGCCCATGAGCCACTATTGCCGAGCCTGCGCGTCTGGAGCCTGTTCTCTGCAACAAGAGAGGCCGCGATAGTGTAGGGCCCGCGCACCGCGATGGAGAGTGGCCCCCACTTGCCGCAACTGGGGAAGGCCCTCGCACAGAGGCGAGGACCCAGCACAGACAAAAATAAATAAATAAAATTAAATTGAATTAAAAATAAAAGATAGCATCATGTAATGGCAATTCTATAAATCTGGGTTTAAAAAAAAAAAAAAAAAGAGAAACTCCAAACTATGACTTAAGAAGAAGCTAAGAAATGATTTTTAAAAAAAGAAAGAAAAGAAAAGGAAAAAGTTTGAGTGGAAGAAGAGTGCTATTAGAAAGGCTTACATGTATTTCCTAAAATTTGAATGGATTTTTACAGACATTCATTAGCCAAACTTAAAAAACTGGGGTTTGGGCTAAATTTAGCTTAAGAGAAGAGATCTTCAAAATTACTTGCAAAAGATCTAAACAGGTATGAAATTTAAGGGTTTTGATCGTTTGTTTCCTTTTTAGGGAATTGAAGATGTTTTAAGTGTTAGATAAGACTTTATCTGCTAGCAGAGGAGATTCAAGATGACGGAGGAGTAAGACACAGAGATCACCTTCCTCCCCACAAATACATCAGAAATACATCCACATGTGGCACAACTCCTACAGAACACCCACTGAACGCTGGCAGAAGACCTCAGACCTCCCAAAAGGCAAGAAACTCCCCACGTACCTGGGTAGGGCAAAAGAAAAAAGAAAAAACAGAGACAAAAGAATAGGGATGGGACCTGCACCTCTGCGAGGGAGCTGTGAAGGAAGAAAGGTTTCCACACACTAGGAAGCCCCTTCACTGGTGGAGATGGGGGCTGGCAGGGGGGCGGGGGGGAGGAGCTTCGTAGCCACAGAAGAGAGCTCAGCAACAGGGGTGCAGAGGGCAAAGCGGAGAGATTCCCGCACAGAGGATCGGTGCCAACCAGCACTCACCAGCCCTAGAGGCTTGTGTGCTCACCCGCTGGGGCGGGCGGGGGCTGGGAGCTGAGGCTCGGCCTTCGGTTGGATTGCAGGGAGAGGACTGGGGTTGGCTGCATGAACACAGCCTGAAGGGGTTAGTGGGCCACAGCTAGCCGGGAGGGAGTCCGGGAAAATGTCTGGAGCTGCCGAAGAGACAAGAGACGTTTTCTTGCCGCTCTGTTTGCTGGTGCGCGAGGAGAGGGGATTCAGAGCGCCGCCTAAACGAGCTCCAGAGACGGGCGTGAGCCGCAGCTATCAGCGTGGACCCCAGAGACCGGTATGAGATGCTAAGGCTGCTGCTGCCGCCACCAAGAAGCCTGTGTGCAAGCACAGGTCACTCTCCACACTTCCCCTCCCAGGAGCCTGTGCAGCCTGCCACTGCCAGGGTCCCGTGATCCAGGGACAACTTCCCCGGGAGAAAACACAGTGGCCTCAGGCTGCTGCAACGTCACGCCGGCCTCTGCCGCCGCAGGCTCGCCCCACATCCGTACCCTTCCCTCCCCCCGGCCTGAGTGAGCCAGAGCCCCCGAATCAGCTGCTCCTTTAACCCCGTCCTGTCTGAGCGAAGAACAGATGCCCTCAGGCGACCTACACGCAGAGGCGGGTCCAAATCCAAAGCTGAACCCCAGGAGCTGTGCGAACAAAGCAGAGAAAGGGAAATCTCTCCCAGCAGCCTCAGGAGCAGCGGATTAAATCTCCACAGTCAACTTGATGTACCTGCATCTGTGGAATACCTGAATAGACAACGAGTCATCCCAAATTGAGGAGGTGGACTTTGGGAGCAATGATATATATATATATATATTTTTCCCTTTTTCTCTTTTTGTGAGTGTGTATGTGTATGCTTCTGTGTGTGATTTTGTCTGTATAGCTATGCTTTTACCATTTGCCCTAGGGTTCTGTCTGTCCTTTTTTATTGTTTTTTGTTTTTTTAGTATAGTTTTCAGCACTTGTTATCATTGGTGGATGTGTTTTTTGGTTTGGTTGTTTTCTTCTTTCTTTCTTTGTATTAAATTACTTAAAAAATTTTTTAATAACTATTTCTTGTTTTTTATTTTAATAACTTAAATTTTATCTTAATATATTTTATCTTTATCTTTCTTTCTTTTTTTCTCCCTTTTATTCTGAGCTGTGTGGATGACAGGCTTTTGGTGCTCCAGCCAGGCGCCAGGGCTGTGCCTCTGAGGTGGGAGAGCCAAGTTCAGGACATAGGTCCACCAGAGACCTCCCAGCTCCACGTTATATCAAATGGCGAAAATCTCCAACAGATCTCCATCTCAATGACAAGACCCAGCTCCACTCAACGACCAGCAACCTCCAGTGCTGAACACCCTATGCTAAACGACTAGCAAGACAGGAACACAACCCCACCCATTAGCAGATAGGCTGCCTAAAATCATAATAAGGTCACAGACACCCCAAAACACACCACCAGACATAGTCCTGCCCACCACAAAGACAAGATCCAGCCTCATCCACCAGAACACAGGCACTAGTCCCCTTCACCAGGAAGCCTACACAAGCCACTGAACCAACCTTAGTCACTGGAGGCACACACCAAAAACAACAGGAATGACGAACCTGCAGCTTGCATAAAGGAGACCCCAAACACAGTAAGCTGAGCAAAATGAGAAGACAAAGAAACACACAGCAGATGAAGGAGCAAGGTAAAAACCCACCAGACCTACCAGATGAAGAGGAGAATGGTGAAAATACAAGAAACGCTTAACAAGGGCCTAGAAGAACTAAAGAGCAAACAAACAATCATGAACAACACAATAAACGAAATTAAAAATTCTCTAGAAGGGATCAATAGCAGAATAACTAAGGCAGAAGAACGGATAAGTGACCTGGAAGATAAAATAATGGAAATAACTACTGCAGAGCAGAATAAAGAAAAAGAAAAGAAAAGAATTGAGGAGAGTCTCAGAGACCTCTGGGACAATATTAAATGCACCAACATTCGAATTATAGGGGTCCCAGAAGAAGAAGAGAAAAAGAAAGGGACTGAGAAAATATTTGAAGAGATTATAGTTGAAAACTTCCCTAATATGGGAAAGGAAATAGTTAATCAAGTCCAGGAAGCACAGAGAGTCCCATATAGGATACATCCAAGGAGAAACACACCAAGACACAAATTAATCAAACTATCAAAAATTAAATACAAAGAAAAACTATTAAAAGCAGCAAGGGAAAAACAACAAATAACACAGAAGGGAATCCCCATAAGGCTAACAGCTGATCTTTCAGCAGAAACTCTGCAAGCCAGAAGGGAGTGGCAGGACATATTTAAAGTGATGAAAGGGAAAAACCTACAACCAAGATTACTCTACCCAGCAAGGATCTCATTCAGATTTGACGGAGAAATTAAAACCTTTACAGACAAGCAAGAGTTAAGAGAATTCATCACCACCAAACCAGCTTTACAACAAATGCTAAAGGCACTTTTCTAGGCAGGAAACACAAGAGAAGGAAAAGACCTACAATAACAAACCCAAAACAATTAAGAAAATGGTAATAGGAACACACATTTTGATAATTACCTTAAATGTAAATGGATTAAATGCTCCAACCAAAAGACATAGACTGGCTGAATGGATACAAAAACAAGACCCGTATATATGCTGTCTACAAGAGACCCACTTCAGACCTAGGGACACATACAGACTGAAAGTGAGAGGATGGAAAAAGATATTCCATGCAAATGGAAATCAAAAGAAAGCTGGAGTAGCAATTCTCATATCAGACAAAATAGACTTTAAAATAAAGACTATTACAAGAGACAAAGAAGGACACTACATAATGATCAAGGGATCAATCCAAGACGAAGATATAACAATTGTAAATATTTATGCACCCAACATAGGAGCACCTCAATACATAAGGTAAATACTAACAGCCATAAAAGGGGAAATCGACAGTAACACAATCATAGTAGGGGACTTTAACACCCCACATTCACCAATGGACAGATCATCCAAAATGAAAATAAATAAGGAAACACAAGCTTTAAATGATACATTAAACAAGATGGACTTAAATGATATTTATAGGACATTCCATCCAAAAACAGCAGAACACACTTTCTTCTCAAGTGCTCATAGAATATTCTCCAGGATAGATCATATCTTGGGTCACAAATCAAGCCCTGGTAAATTTAAGAAAATTGAAATTGTATCAAGTATCTTTTCTGACCACAACGCTATGAGACTAGATATCAATTACAGGAAAAAATCTGTAAAAAATACAAACACATGAAGGCTAAACAATACACTAGTTAATAACCAAGAGATCACTGAAGAAATCAGAGAGGAAATCAAAAAATACCTAGAAAAAAATGACAATGAAAACACGACGACCCAAAACCTATGGGATGCAGCAAAAGCAGTTCTAAGAGGGAAGTTTATAGCAATACTATCCTCCCTTAAGAAACAGGAAACGTCTCAAATAAACAACCTAACCTTACACCTAAAGCAATTAGAGAAAGAAGAACAAAAAAACACCCCCAAAGTTAGCAGAAGAAAAGAAATCATAAAGATCAGATCAGAAATACATGAAAAATAAATGAAGAAAACAGTAGCAAAGATCAATAAAACTAAAAGCTGGTTCTTTGAGAAGATAAAAAAAAATTGATAAACCATTAGCCAGACTCATCAAAAAAAAAAAAAAAGGGAGAAGTCTCAAATCAATAGAATTAGAAATGAAAAAGGAGAAGTAACAACTGACACTGCAGAAATACAAAGGATCATGAGAGATTACTACAAGCAACTATACGTCAATAAAATGGACAACCTGGACGAAATGGACAAGTTCTTAGAAAAGCACAACCTTCTGAGACTGAACCAGGAAGAAATAGAAAGTATGAACAGACAAATCACAAGCACTGAAATTGAAACTGTGATTAAAAATCTTCCAACAAACAAAAGGCCAGGACCAGAAAGCTTCAGAGGTGAATTCTACCAAACATTTAGAGAAGCGCTAACACCTATCCTTCTCAAACTCTTCCAAAATATTGCAGAGGGAGGAACACTCCCAAACTCATTCTACGAGGCCACCATCACCCTGATACCAAAACCAGACAAAGATGGCACAGAAAAAGAAAACTACAGACCAATATCACTGATGAACATGGATGCAAAAATCCTCAACAAAATACTATCAAACAGAATCAAACAGCACATTAAAAGGATCATACACCATGATCAAGTAGGGTTTATCCCAGGAATGCAAGGATTCTTCAATATACGCAAATCAATCAATGTGATACACCATATTAACACTGAAGGAGAAAAACCATATGATCATCTCAACAGATGCAGAAATAGCTTTCGACAAAATTCAACACTCACTTATGATAAAAACCCTCCGGAAAGTAGGCCTACAGGGAACTTACCTCAACATAATAAAGGCCATATATGACAAACCCACAGCCAACATCGTTCTCAATGGTGAAAAACTGAAACCATTTCCATTAAGATCAGGAACAAGACAAGGTTGCCCACTCTCACCACTATTATTCAACATAGTTTTGGAAGTGTTAGCCACAGCAATCAGAGAAGAAAAAGAAATAAAAGGAATCCAAATCGGAAAAGAAGTAAAACTGTCACTGTTTGCAGATGACATGATACTATACATAGAGAATCCTAAAACTGCCACCAGAAAACTGCTAGAGCTAACCAATGAATTTGGTGAAGTAGCAGGATACAAGATTAATGCACAGAAATCTCTTGCATTCCTATACACTAATGATGAAAAATCTGAAAGAGAAATTAAGGAAACACTCCCATTTACCACTGCAACAAAAAGAATAAAATACCTAGGAATACACCTACCTAGGGAGACAAAAGACCTTTATGCAGAAAACTATAAGACACTGATGAAAGAAATTAAAGATGATACCAACAGATGGAGAGATATACCATGTTCTTGGATTGGAGGAATCAACATTGTGAAAATGACTATACTACCCAAAGCAATCTACAGGTTCAATGCAATCCCTATCAAACTACCAATGGCATTTTTCACAGAACTAGAACAAAAAATTTCACAGTTTGTGTGGAAACATAAAAGACCTCGAATAGCCAAAGCAATCTTGAGAAAGAAAAACGGAGCTGGAGGAATCAGGCTCCCAGACTTCAGATTATACTACAAAGCTACAGTAATCAAGACAGTATGGTACTGGCACAAAAAGAGAAATATAGATCAATGGAATAGGATACAAAGCCCAGAGATAAACCCACGCACATATGGTCACCTTATCTTTGATAAAGGAGGCAAGAATACACAATGGAGAAGAGACAGCCTCTTCAATAAGTGGTTCCGGGAAAACTGGATAGCTACATGTAAAACAATGAAATTAGAACACTCCCTAACACCATACACAAAAATACACTCAAAATGGATTAAAAACCTAAATGTAAGGCCAGAGACTATAAAAGTCTTAGAGGAAAACATAGGCAGAACACTCTATGACATAAATCACAGCAAGATCCTTTTGGACCCACCTCCTAGAGAAATGGAAATAAAAACAAAAATAAACAGATGGGACCTAATGAAACTTAAAAGCTTTTGCACAGCAAAGGAAACCATAAACAAGACCAAAAGACAACCCTCAGAATGGGGAGAAAATATTTGCAAATGAAGCAACTGACAAAGGATTAATCTCCAAAATTTACAAGCAGCTCATGCAGCTCAATATCAAAAGAACAAACAACCCAATCCAAAAATGGGCAGAAGACCTAAACAGACATTTCTCCAAAGAAGATATACAGATTGCCAACAGACACATGAAAGAATGCTCAACATCATTAATCATCAGAGGAATGCAAATCAAAACTACAATGCAATATCATCTCACACCAGTCGGAATGGCCATCATCAAAAAATCTACAAACAATATATGCTGGAGAGGGTGTGGAGAAAAGGGAACCCTCATACACTGTTGGTGGGAATGTAAATTGATACAGCCACTATGGACAACAGTATGGAGGTTCCTTAAAAAACTAAACATAGAACTACCATATGACCCAGCAATCCCACTACTGGGCATATACCCTGAGAAAACCATAATTCAAAAAGAGTCATGTACCACAATGTTCATTGCAGCTCTATTTACAATAGCCAGGACAGGGAAGCAACCTAAGTGTCCATCGACAGATGAATGGATAAAGAAGATGTGGCACATATATACAATGGAATATTACTCAGCCATAAAAAGAAACGAAATTGAGTTATTTGTAGTGAGGTGGATGGACCTAGAGTCTGTCGTACAGAGTGAAGTAAGTCAGAAAGAGAAAAACAAATACCGTATGCTAACACATATATATGGCATCTAAAAAAGAAAAAAATATGGTCATGAAGAACCTAGGGGCAAGACGGGAATAAAGATGCAGACCTACTAGAGAATGGACTTGAGGACAAGGGGAGGGGGACACGTAAGCTGGGACAAAGTGAGAGAGTGGTAGTGTATGTATGGACGTATATACACTACCGAATGTAAAATAGATAGCTAGTGGGAAGCAATCGCGTAACACAGGGAGATCAGTTCGGTGCTTTGTGACCAGCTAGAAGGGTGGGATAGGGAGGGTGGGAGGGAGGGAGACGCAAGAGGGAGGAGATATGGGGATATATGTATATGTATAACTGATTCACTTTTTTATAAAGGAGAAACTAACACACCATTGTAAAGCAATTATACTCCAATAAAAATGTTTTTAAAAATTAAATAAATAAATAATAAAAATTTAAAAAAGACTTTATCCGGTAGCAGTACTTTCCTCAATAATATTTTAATGGTGTATAAAATATTTTCTTTGGTAACTATAGTATATCTAACCAGAGGTTATCACAACTGCCATCCAAAATACTCATTATAGTGACTGGGGTATAGACACACATACATTTGAATATACATACATATATACACACATATAGATTGCATTTTTATACATCTGTATAGATGTACATAGATGTGTGTATACGTATATTATTTACACGTATATGTATGGTATACATACATATATGCATGTGTTTATTCAGCTTGATCTCTATCATCCACTATTATGGTGCTAAGCAAGTGAATTCTGCATAAGTAAAAGGGGATGTTTATTGATATTTTCCTTCTGAACTAGGTTACTAGTTCTCTTATCAAAAAAAAAATAAAACATATGTGGAAGATATGGAGTTCTTAAGTATCAAGTTGTCTCACTTTCCAAAGGTTTATCCTCTTCAATCCTGTTAACATAACATAATGAGAGCTGATTCATGGGATACAATGATATCCCATGACCCTAAAATATAGGAGAAGTCATATTTTTTCTCAGGTGGTAGCGGATAGCTTGGCCAAAGAACGTATGATCCACATTACTTTAAACAATTCAAATTCATTCAATCAAACTGATCATGTCACACCCCTGCTTAAAACAAAACATCATAAAACAGACGACCAAAAATATATTGGATCCTTGTGAACTCCAGAATAAAATCCAAACTTTAAAAGATGGCATACAGGGACTTCCTTGGTGGCGCAGTGGTTAAGAATCCACCTGCCAATGCAGGGGACACGGGTTTGAGCCCTGGTCCAGGAAGATCCTACATGCCACGGAGCAACTAAGCCCCTGTGCCACAACTGCTGAGCCTGCGCTCTGGAGCCCATGAGCCACAACTACTGAGCCTGCATGCCTAGAGCCCGTGCTCTGCAGCAGGAGAAGCCACCGCAATAAGAAGCCTGTGCACCGCAATGAGGAGTAGCCCCTGCTCACGGCAACTAGAGGGAAAGCCCGTGTGCAGCAACGAAGACCCCACGCAGCCAAAAAATAAATAAATTAATTAAAAAACTAAAAATAGAAAGATGGCATACAAAACTTTTCCCAGCTCACTTCTTCAGACTCACCTCCCAGCACTCCTCCAAATACGTCTTGACCCTTAGCCACACGAAAGTTTTATTGTTCTCCAAATTTACCATATCTTTCACTATTTGCACCTGCCGGTCCCTCTATCTAGAATGGCTTTCCTCTACTTCTTTATCTGGCAAATTCCTTTAAAATCAATAAAAATTTAATATCCTCCATAAAGTCTTCCATGACTTTTTTGACAACTAGTCATGACTTTTCTGTTCCTATGTGTTATAAGAGCTTTCATCTCTTTTCTTACTAATTGTCTGTTTACCCTCAAAGACTGTGAGCTTCTCAAGGGCAAGGGCAGGGTTATAATTTGCTCTATGCTTTGGGAACCAGGACAGGTTTAAATTATTATAGGCATATGTTCCAAACAGTGAGCAAGTATTTTAGGCAACTTAGAGATGGTTAAGATTAATCCCCTGCATTCGGGAGCTTACAATCTATAATCTATCAAGGACAACTTAATGAAAGAGCTGGATTTTGAGCTGAGATGTGGCTTCATGCCTGGGAGAACCTTTGTGTCTTCCTCATCGAACCTAACCAAGTCTGCCCCCAACTTATCTCTCTGGCCAGCTTGAGATACTGGGATATGTCACCAGAGCACACTCGTTAACCCAAAATAATAAATAAAGTTAAATGGTAAAGCTACCGTCATTTGAAAAGTAGATTCTGGGGGCTTCCCTGGTGGCTCAGTGGTTGAGAATCTGCCTGCTAATGCAGGGGACACGGGTTCGAGCCCTGGTCTGGGAAGATCCCACATGCTGCGGAGCAACTAGGCCCGTGAGCCACAACTACTGAGCCTGCGCGTCTGGAGCCTGTGCTCCGCAACAAGAGAGGCCACGATAGTGAGAGGCCCGCGCACCACGATGAAGAGTGGCCTCCACTTGCCGCAACTAGAGAAAGCCCTAGCACAGAAACGAAGACCCAACATAGCAATCAATCACTCAATCAATCAATCTTTAAAAAAAAAAAAAGAAAAGTAGATTCTGATGGAGAATAAACAGACAGATGAACGGAACAGAATATTCCACAAACAAACAAACAAACCCACACATAGATCAGAACCTAGCATAAAAGTGTTAGAATGACAGTTTATAGGGAAAGGAGAAACTGCTCAAAAAATTATCTCATGACATATGGATCCCCATTTGGAAGATAAAATTAGACCCCTAGCTCATGCCAAATACAAAAATTAATTCCAATGGTTTGTAGTCCTGAATGGAAAAAATGAAACTTTAAGAATATTGAGAATACACAAGAATATATTTTTATGATTTGTATTAGAAAGGATTGTCTTAAAGATAAAGAACAAACCATAAAAGACAATATGGATGTAATTCATTATATGAAAATCAAAAAACTTTCTATAACAAAAGATTCTAGAACAAAACATACATTGCATTACCTCCCATCCCTAAAGGACAGTAATGCAATGCATATAACTGTTTTAGTCCAGTCCCTCCAAGCTGCAGATACCAAGAAAGTACTGAACACGAAATTATCTTATTATGGGAAATACTTGTATAAAAGAAAACAGGAAAGGAGGCAAGGAAGGCTGGGAGAGCTGTCAGACCTCAATGCAGTTCCAACCCAAGTGAAGGAGAGAAGGACAGAAGGTTAGATGGAAAGACATTAGAACACTTTGCAATCTAAGCAAGGTTTGACAGAGCCACCTGGGAGTCTCTGAGCCAAAATCCGTTAATAAATAAATCCCATGTCTTTCAGACACAAATCTGCTTCAGTATCCCTGCCACACTCAATCATTTGTGGGAAGGTGTAGTCTCAAGACAAACTCTGAAAGTGAAGGATTTTAACTCATAGCAGTGGGCCCTCATTCAATTACATTCCCTAAGACAGAGGTGTATAAGGCACATCTCACAGCTACCACAATCTTACCAAAAAAATTGGCAAAGGATATGTAGTCAAATGGCTAACAAATATAATCTCACAAGCAATCAGGGAACTGCAAATTAGAACAGTAAAGAGATAGGACTTCTTACAACTTAGAATGGCAAAAATTAAACTCTCTGTCAATAACAAGAGTTTTCAAAGATTGAGGAAATGGGAACGCTCATAAATGACTGGTGGTAGTGTAAATCGGTACAGCTACTTTAAGATACAATTTGGCAGCATCTAGTGATACTGGAAATGTACATACATATCCTAGGACACCACAATTCATCTGTTTACACCAGAGAAACTCTTACACATGTGCAAAGAGAAATATTCAAAGATTGTCATTGCAGTGCTAAGTAAAATCTTAGAACAATCTAAATATTCATCAATAGCAGAGTAAATAAAATGTTACACATAAGCACCATACAGCAGTTTAAAAGGATGAAATAAATTTCTACATCTAAGTAGCATAGCTATACCTCAAAAAGGTAATTGGGGCAAAGAAAGCAAGTTGAAGAATTATGTGTACAAATTATACCATTTATGTAAATTTTAAAGCCACACAAAACTATTAAGTATTGTTTATAGATAAATATATATGGTGTAAATTCATTTAAATGGATTGGAAAAGTACATATCACATTTGTAACAGTGATTGCCTGAAGTTTGGGGTTTATGGAAGAATCATGGTGAGAAGGATTTGGTGAAATGTTTGGTTTTTTTTCAACATCTTTATTGGAGTATAATTGCTTTACAATGGTGTGTTAGTTTCTGCTTTATAACAATGTGAATCAGCTATACATATACATATATCCGCATATCTCCTCCCTCTTGCGTCTCTCTCCCTCCCACCCTCCCTATCCCACCCCTCTAGGTGGTCACAAAGCACAGAGCTGATCTCCCTGTGCTATGCGGCTGCTTCCCACTAGCTATTGGTTTTACATTTGGTAGTGTACATATGTCCATGCCACTCTCTCACTTTGTCCCAGCTTACCCTTCCCCCTCCCCAGGCAGGATGGGAATAAAGACACAGACCTACTAGAGAATGGACTTGAGGATTTGGTGAAATGTTCTTACAATTCGTCTAGGGCTCTAACAATATAGTTAAGAAAACAGGGATGTCGTCATATGAATGTTTCCTATCTGGAATAGATGCTAGTGATGCAGATTACCTTGAAAAAGCACGAAAATAAGAGATTCCTGCATCTGAAAAAGATTTGATGTTCTGAACCAATGCACTTGGCCTCCTTTTCTGGACTGAAACCATTTATGAAGAGAAATGTGTCAATATGGATAATTTAACAAGTACCTCAAAGATCATAAGTACTAGAAAGCTGCCGAGATTGAAGTGAAACAAAATAGTAGGGGTAGGCTGAAGAGAATTGTGAATAAGCCCATTATTTTAAGATCAGATGCATTAATAACACCAATATCCTGCTGCTAATGTGAGTACTTGTTCTGATTACTGTATTGTTCATTTGGAGATTTCTTTATTAGTATTTAGCTTCTATTTGATTTAACATAAAACACTTTGTTTTGTATACACTGTTAAACATTTATCTTTGCTGATTACTAAGGGCACTCCAATCTGGTGCTATATTTATCTTAAGGGTGTTGGTTTTCAGCCTTGGTGCTATCATGAGTTTAAAAAGCAGCGTAAGAGCATGTGCTGCTCAGAGAAGCTTTGCACCCAGAGACAAATTCTATTTCTCTTTACTTGCACTGCAACTTCTCTTGAGTTCTCTTGGAGTTACCCATAAAAATTATTGGAGGAAATCATTTATTGGAATTAAGATACGGGGCATGATTTGATTTCTAATATAAAAATTAACTACTGAGATTTTTCTAAACCTAAATCTTAAAATAAATCAAATATAAACTTCTAAAAATTGTGATCAGTTAATTTTCCTGTTGAAGGAGACCCTGAAAAATCTTTCTCTGTAACCACCCTACACTGCCATTTCAGTTTTTAATAATTTTCTCATCACAGTTTATTTACAGATAAAATCAAATATCTGGATCATTGGTTTTCAAAGTGTGATCCCTGGACCAATTATTTCAGAATCACCTGGGGAGCTTGTTTAAAAATGCTGCACCTATTCTTACTCAGAAGAATTAGGGCAGAGTGCAGGAATCTGTGATTTTTAACCTGTGATTTTTATGCCTGTTTGAATAGATACCTGTTCTTTTGGCTAACTTCCTTTACTACATGCTGGTCAGAAAGGCAAATATCAACTTCAAAGGATTCTGCGCACAAAATACATTAAGTCTGTTTAAGATTGTAAAGCACTTGAAAATACTTAGATAAAGAGTACCAGAGAGGGTCAAAGTAATATTATAATAAATGTTCAATAAAGATTAACTTATTTTATTATTAAAAAGTATATAATATACTCAATGTTATGAACACACTTTTCACACAAATGTGTATCACTTTACTTTTTTAAAATGCACCTAAATTTCTTCACCCTGATATTATTCAACTGAGCCAGACAAACCAGAAGCTGTTAAAGAGGAACTGCTAATACAAAGCTCATCAACTCTGACTTGAACATAGAGGAATGGTATAGGGTATTACTATATTGAGAGAGAGAGAACTTTAAAGAAAGGGTGGAGTGTTACATTTAATGGTCCTATGTAATTATGCAATATTTGCTGAGTACATTTGAGCTTCCTTCGACTTTGTAGATAGGAAAACACCATAAACCTTGTTTTATGGCCGTCTTATCCCTCTTCAGAACAACCTTGACAATACAGCTGCTTGTGGTAAGGGAGGACGGTGAGCAGCCTGGGTTGAGGGAACATGAACTTCAGAAGTAATGCCATTCAATAAGGCATGTCTTTAACAGTGAATCATTAGACAGTTAATGCCACTGTTGTTAATGTTTAATAATTACTAAGCACTTGTATTATGCTTTATGCACATGGAAACTAGGCAAGAAGGAGGAAGGAGACAAGAAGTGTTGGGGGAACAGAGGGAAGGGGAAGGGAGAAGAGAGGAAGAAGAGAATGTGAGAACGCCAAGAGGTACTGTATAGAGAGAAAAAATGAATTAACCATGTCTGCACACAGCTGTTGTAACTGTGGATGTAGCTCTGTATGATATGCATCCACAGAGGGAGGTTAACTTCTAAAGCAGGGAATATACATGAATGAATTCTATAAATTAAAAACTGGAGTTCTGTTCATTAGGGAAGATAGTTTGTTGGCCTAAGTCAAACTTGATTACAAATAGCTGTACCTACAAATATTGGCTAAAGATTAATCCTTGCTAGAAAGCTTAAGAAGTGAGAACGTTCTATCAACTTGAAAAATAAAAACTCTTCTCTCACTGGGTTTTGGTACTGACCAAAAGTTTTCACAGCAGAAAACTCGAATTCCAATATATTTGTTATTGGACCCAACAAAAGTACAAAAAGCACTATTATAATAGATATTACGGTCTTTTGTCGTCAATATTAAACTACTGTTTAACATTCATATACATATATATACATATATATACATACATGGTTTTATGTATGAACTTGTGAGCATATATGTAATTCTAGTCATAGCTTGAAGAGCTGTAAAATGCAGTGCTTTAATGTGTCTTGGGATAAGTGTCCCCAAGGAAGTTAGAAAAGATACTCGAGACAAAGAATCTTATTTATTGTGTTCTAGCTCTACATTAGACTCATTTAACGACAGATTTCTGGACTCCAGATTTCAGATTCTCTGAAATGATTCTTAACAATCGATTTTTTAAAAGCTCTCTAGATGATTTTAATTCAGTTGGTCTAAGAATTGGCAGTTAAGAACCTACTCATTCCTTAACTATCTTTTCCAGGTCTACCCACCCAAGATGCTGGGACAAATCCAGCATCCAGAAAGTACTCCTTTCTCAGAGTTTCACTGGCACATTACTGTGTTATCTTGCACTTGATCCTGCTCTGGAGTTCCTCGCAGGTCTCCCAGGTCCCTAGTAACCAGGGCTCCTCAGGAGATGGGCTTCAGTACGTCCTCACCCATCACCTCTGAAGTAATCCTACCAAGATCCTTATTCTCTCAAGAGCTCATTTTAGAAAACCAGCTGCTCAACTTGCCCTGAGAAGGCTTCCTTCCCTGAGCTGACTGCCCACCTACTTGGACCTCCATGTTTTAAATTTAGGTCATGAGGCATGAAGAAGAGATTCTGCCCCAAGGTGAGAAGAAAAGAAGACAATTTGGGAGAAGATACGGGAAGAAATGTTCTGACATTTAAATTTCAAGTGTGTTAGTATAGGTGGTCTTCCCAAGATCCAGGAGTACGGAATTTAGGAGTATGGTAGCTTGATATGTCAATTATATGAAAATAAATATCCTCCAAAGACTTTTCAAAACTATGTCATGAAATTTTCAGTGCCGTTAGTTCACAAGTCTTTGTTATCATAACCTTCTCTTTCACAAATGGCAGACTTATAATCCCAATGGTTTAATAATACTGTTACAATCATAGTGACATTAACCAGCCTGAAGTCCTAACTCAAAGTCTGCAATGTTCAATGCATAAGTCGTAGGAGTTTCTAATAGGCAACAACCCTAATCGAGTATAGCAAAAAAGAGAAGAAGTCAGAAGGTTTGGATTCTCTTGCTGGTCCCATCAATTATGAGACGTGATCTTCAACAAGTCTCTCAAACTTTCACTTCTTACACTTTAAAATGTGCATAACAATATTTCATAAATGTCTATCCACATCTCCATTATCCCCCTCCAGTTTGCATGTTACACTGGATAAATCTTCCTAAAATATTGTTTTTATTATGGCACTCCCTCCAGTGAAGAAAAGCAACCATGGAGGACCCACCTGCTCCCCTCCCAAGGGGCCTGTGCTCCCACTAAGCACCACGTTTTGCCGACTCCTCTTGCAGCTAAACCGCTGCATGAGAACTGGATTTCCCCAGGTATATGAAACATGAAAGTGAAGTGTGGATGACTCTCCCTTTCTGCCTCTTGTGGCTATTTGGTTTAATTGCTGGCAAGTGGGGAGACAGAAACCACGATCTGATTGTTCTCTCCCAGTTCAGCTCTCATCATATACCCCTTCCTTTCCAGGTCCCAGCTTCGCTGCACTACCTAGAGCTTCCCTGAAAGTGCAGTGCTCTCACTTGACTCCAGCCCATTTCATCCTACACCCCAGCCACACACAACTGGCCACAGCTCCTCGAAGGTACAATGTTCTCTGTTGGCTCCCGGCTTTGTACATTGTGTTCTCTTTCTGGAATGTTCTCCCTGTTCTTCATTCAAATGATTCCTACTCATCCATCAACTCTCACCTTAGATGTCACTTCCTCCAGGGAAACCTCACCTGACCTTCTAAGACCAGATTAAGTGCTGCTTCTCTATACCATATAAGTACCCGGTATTAACCAATATCATAGAACTTAACAAACTGCACTGGTTTTACTTGTTCATTTCCACCAGAATGAAAGACCTTTGAGGACAGGGATTGTGCCTTTTTCACCAGTAATTCCCAGAGTTTGACGCAGTCCCTAGTTTAATGTTTGCACTCACAAATATTTACTACATGAGTGAATATATATATTCATATATATGTGTGTGTGTGTATATATATATATATATATATATATATATATTTCCCCCCCTAAAAAATCTGTAAGTCAAAAGCTCATTACAGACAGGACCCTTGTTATACTTGCAGGCAGCATTCAGAGTACCTAACATATACTGTGTCCATAGCAGAAACTCAACAAATGCTTATTGAAATCAATTTTTTAATTTATGAAATTTGAATCAAGGGTAATTAAACCTTCTAAATAAAAATTAGGTATTATAGACTTGGTTCTGAAATATATTCATGGTAATATAATTGCTATTTCAAGGGCTATTTTTGTCTAGAGAATACTTATGCTCAATTTTTAGAAAACCCAAGTTTCCCTTCCTGGAAAGGAATTTATGAACATTACCAAGTTCTAAGGTTCTATTAAAGTCTAAAGTTCTATTAAAATATAAGTGTAAACTCTTCTCTTGATCTCGTTTAATTAGCCATCACTACAAAATGGAAAATTCCAAGAGTGTAGGGTCCAGTATCCCAGTTCTTCAAAAGGGATGAAACATCCCCTATATATAATGATACAGCATGGCTTTGACCTTTGGAAAACTTAATGATTTTTTGTTTTTTAATATGAAGGCCTGGCCTAAATATCTTAATTTCATTATCTATTCATGAGATAGCTTGGTCCCAGACAGTTATAATTCAACTTTTATACTACTGTTCTGTTGACCTGCCCACATCTTAGGAAGAGGGGCAGTCTTAGGGTTATTCAGGTTTTAGAGATGCAAGAACTCCCATTTGTTTAAGCTAATAATTAGTTCCAGAATTGTAATCTTAATTGCTAAACCCTAGTTCACACCTTTAGAATTCAGCACATTTTCATTTTGATTGTAAACTCTAGGGAAAGTGGTCACTAGATAACTAGAAAGTGAAAATTCAATGGACCAAGGTGTGCAAAAATGCTTAGCAGAGCAATGCTGACTTATGCCCTCCCAATGGATGTTAGCTAGTATTTATTTTTAAGTTCCAGGGTTCAAATGAAGTGAAATAATAGTCTAGTTCAGGAAACTCTATGGTGTTCCTGTTTGGTTCCACAGTTTTATTAAATAAATGTACTTGCTTCATATTATAATAAATAAATGGGAGTGCTTTCAAACTTAATTACCTATCAATCAGTAGAAAATGACAGGTGGTTCAAGGTACAGTCACTTAGTGTGGTTTATTCTGGTTTAGGGGACATAGTTCAGTGTGTTTCGAATATCTGCTTTGGATGTCTATTATATCTTGGCTACTACTGAATGCAAATGTTAATTTGTGTGGCACCATTTTATTTACAGATCTCACAACTGAACATTCCTGAATTCTCCTACAATGGTGGATTGACCACCCAAAGGTTAAGTCTGTTCAATGCAGGTTAGTTTTGGCCAGATCTGAAGATCCAGGGGTCAAATTCAAATTTAATTAGTCTTGTGGTATCTGCATGATGGAATTTATTTTCCAGCACAGCTGTTAACTCATTTCTTTGCTTACTTCCCTCCCAAGTTTTTCATACTTCTTGCCAGTTTCCCTCCCAAGATTTCTTTCTCTTAGTAATTTCTTGCCAAGTTCCCTCCTAATTTTTTTTTCTTCTAGTGACTAAATATGAAAACTGTCTAGTGGAATAGAAAACACAAACAGATTTTACTTCTTCAACTTACACAGTAAATATTTTTATTACAATGTGTATGTAATGAATGGCCGTGACAAATATTTACCTAATGACGACCATTTTGTGGTTACCGAAGGACTGCAACAGCTTTGTGAAAACCAATTACATATCCTTAGCCTCGGACCTATTCTCACATCCCCCACCCCACCTTCCACCATGCACTATTACAAAAGCCAATTACTGCTCCAAACCAGGTCCTTTTACAAGAGAGTGAGTCACTGAAGAAAGACAGTCCAATTACTTGGTACCCAAACACTAGCCTGCCTGGGATCCGTTGCTGTCAGTTGTGAGGCAGTGTCATAGGATAAGATATTGGAGAATGGCAAAGGAGCGGTATTCTGGAAAGTTTTACAAGGCAAGAGGACAGTGAAACCTGTCACTCTTTCAATGACAAAATATGATTATAATCTCCTTACGGGATAAGTAAATTAATGGGGGCCCAATTATATTAATTCCTCTTTTTGAGCTAGCAAAATCTTCAGTGCTGGTTACAAAAGTCACAAATATTTAGGAGGATTCTAAGGGTAGTTTGGGAACGTGGAAAGAAAACATTGGAGGATAAGTTAATGGGCACAAGGATACAAAATGGTATTTTTAAGAATTAACTATTAATTTGTCTAGAAATCCATTCTACTATAATCTAGATCCAAAGTAGGACATATATGCAAGACATGGAGAAGTTCCTGAAAGAGGAGACCTAAAGGTGAAGAGTCTGAACAGGACTTGCTTTCTCGTGTCTGCTTGTTACAATTTATTCTATCAGCATAGCACTGTCTCCATGCCCTTCCCTGTGATAAAGTCTTCACTCAATCCCACTGGCTGAATAGTTTTCAACCACAGACTGAAATCAGAAAACTATGTGAACTATGTTGTGCATGCTTTTTCCTATCCAAGCGAATTTGCACCTACCTGCCTACTCCTATGACACCAGGCATCATTACACACTCAAGTGCTTTGTAGATATCAAAGTTGAATAAAAACACAAAAATGATGAAGAAAATATTCCGCCTCATCTACAGTTCCAAGTCTAGATGTAGTACATTAAGAAACAGATCAGCTTTGGCAGTCAAAATGAAAACCTATTGAATCATGAATGTTTGTATTTGGTGATAGGGGCCACAGAGAGAACACGCTGAGGGAGTGCTGGGCTGACACCAGGTGTTAACCCTCAAGGATTCTGTAGGTATTTTGTGTTCCTGTGCTCAAAACTCCTCCACCAAATGCTTAAAAAAATAAAACCTTCATTTTGGAAGGTTCTCACTGGCCTCTTTCAAAGGCGGGAACAGTTGTTTAACAACAACAAAAATCGGAAACTCTAAAGTCACTGAAAATAGGGGAAACTTGATTTTGACTGCCAGGATAGTCTAGCACTTTTAATTATGTTTGTCACTCCCAGCAAAAACTTTCTGTTGTATAATTGTCTCCTCAAACTCTGAGACTGTGAGGCTCAGAAAAGAACATTTTCTGAGCAAAATTCTTGCAACTGACATGCCTACTTCAAAATATTTCTGAAACAGTCATCCAGCAAGAATTTATCCTTCTCCCTATCAATGTGCTTGGTGGAGTATCCCAAAATAAAGTTTTTAGAATCACTATTCTCAAGGAATTTACCATGTAGTTGGATAGATAACAGCATACAGGAAACATTCAGTAAAGAGAAGAGAAAATCATATACTAATGTACTCATTGTACTTACTACATTTGCCAGTTTAAAGTACAGGAATTTAGGAGATGCTGCATGGTTTCGCCTATCGTAAGATGACTAGGAAGACCTAAGTCAGTTGCAAAAGTCAGCAGGACAGAAAGGAGCAGGGACTCAGGGACTATTAAAAATAAAAAGCTAAGTGTTTTATTTGCTATTTTAAGGCAAAGAGGATGAAGAGTGAATTGTACAATAAAAAAACAGAAAACATCGTCATTATTAAAACCCATCTAGTGGTGTCCTCCACTGGTACTTTGTTAGCAAGACCTGTGATCCCTCTGCTTGATCAGACATCTTAGTTCTATGTAACTGACCTCCACATCCTTCTTTGCTAAACCCATAGCATCTCTACCTGTACCTCTTTCCAGTTCCTGTTATGCAAGGAATCCTTAATCCTAAACCAATTTCTCTTCTCTTCTAATATCTAGAGGAAAGAAATATTCACTTTTTCCCAAAGGCTCATTTTTCCTGATGCTCTTTCCTAAGGATGCAAATATTGAACAGTATACAAATAAGGGATTCCTTATCTTCTCATAATTACTCTGATACTTTTGTCTCTTCTTGTCCATCATTGACATTATCTGGATTACTGAAATAGCTTCCTATTAGTCTTCCTCCTTCTAATCAGAATAGCAAAAAGTACTACAACTACTAATAATAATAATCGCTGTTTTATTTATTAAGTACTCTCTATGTGCCAGAAAAATCCACAAAACCCTATAAAATAGGTAATATTATCCTTATATTGCAGAGGATAAAACTCAGTATACAGCAAGGTTAAATAACTTTCTTCAGTAGCCCAGCTCTATTAGGTTTCAAAATCTCTGTTCTTTCTGCTAATCCACAAAGGTTCGAATCATGTCCACCTTAATTCTGCTTCTCATATCACAGCCAAAGAGATATATCTGAATTGCAAAGCTGATTACATCACTTCCCTGATTAAAGCTCTCCAAGACCAAATTCCTGAGACTGGTTTTCAAGGCTCCCAAGTCATGGCCCTCCGGCTTCATTCCTCCCCACTCACGGTCCCCCAATAACACTCTCGTTCTATCAAGATGCTTGTGGTTCCCCGCGCAAACCAAGTGGTTTCATGTCTGGTTTTTCTGCTCATGCAGTTTCCTCTGTCCAGAATATATTTTCCATTTTGACTTATCCTTCAAGGTGTCTGTTTTTAGAGAAAGCCTCCCTGAGAAGCTCCCTCAGCTGGGCTTCTGTAGTGCCTGAGAGCACTTCTAGCCCAACGCTTGCTATATTATACTGAAATAGTCTCTTTGCATATGTTTTCTTTGAGTAAAGGAATAATAAGGTTTTCATTTGGTACCCACCCTGCCTCCACCACAGTGAATGGTGTCTGGTAATCACAGAAGTCATGTTGTGGGGTTTGAAAGGGACAGAGAAACTAGAACCACCTCCCAACCCTGTGGCCATTTCTGGAGCATGGAACCAATATGCCTACACGCCAGACCTTCAGGATCGTATGCCAACTGTTTTCTTCCACAGAACACTCCAACTTTTGTTGATTGGGTCATGTAGACCAGCTATAGATGACCACTTTTATAATTTTCTCTTAAAACTGCTTTTGTCAGCATCAAAATTGATACTGATGATTTTTCATGGTTCTCTTCAATTACGCCAAACCCCACCTTTTTCCACAGTACTCACTAACAAGAACAGGGTCTCAGACACATTTATCTTACGTCATGCTCTCTAGCAGTATTCTCCACCTCCAAAGGAAATAGAAATGAGCTACTGTTTACTGAATGGCTAATTTGTACCACATGTGTTAGGCACCTATTTATCGCATTTAATTTTCTCAACAATCCAGGGAACATCACTCATCAATCTTCACTTCTTCATATCAACCTAATCTTCTCTACTTTATTGGCAGCTCTAATGTTCTTAATCAAAAAAATTCCTCCAACGCCATAAGTTTCACTCTTGTCACCATTAGAATTCCACAGGGAATCATTCCATCAGAGGACATCAGCCTTGTGCCTCCTCTGGAGATTATTCCTTACATTAGTAGACTCAGCTTCATCCTTTTACTCCTATAGAAATGTCTCTTTTCTTCCTATTAGAGCAGCCATTACATTCTTTATTGATTTTTTTTTCCTACTGGCCCATGAACTTCCGCAGTATATAGATCTTGCTCTATTCATATTTTCATAAAATACAGCAAGTCTCAATAAATGTTTTCAAAATTAAGACTCCCTATTTTCTTATAGTTTAAAAGTTCATTTAGGCACAGAAAACCATATATTGTATGATTCTAATTATGTGAAATATCTAGAATAGGAATATTTTAAAGACAAAAGTTTGCTTAGGGCTGGGTGGACGAGTTAGGTATGAGAGAATGTAAATTGATTGCTAACCGGGATTTCTTTTAGAGGAGTTGAAAATGTGGTGATGGTTGTACAACCTTGAGAATATACTAAAAAAAAAAAAAAAAAAAGGATTATACACTTTAAAAATAATTTTAAGGCTGGCCATGGAATCAGAAAAAAAAGGAATAATATGTTTTTACTCTTATCCTCTTTCTTTCATTATTTTAACAGTTTTATCAAGATATAATTCACATACCATACAACCATTCATTAAAATACAGGTCACTTTACTATGCACTCTTTAGAAAATAGACTACATCTTATTCAACTTGGCATTCTCAGGACCTAGCACAGTATTCAGAAGATAGTAAATGCTCATTCTATGAATTAGGTACCTATACCTCTGAATTTACTACTACTAATATAGCTATGCCATATTTGGGTTAAATATACTTTCATAGGTTTACTTGGGGGGAATCAAGACACCAATTATAAAACCATTTCTATGGGAAAAGATATATTCAAAGCAAAAAATAAAACCTACCAGAAACCTGCCAACACCTTGCCACTAATAAACAAAGAGAGCCCATGATTTATCTTGCAGGGCACTCACTATCAGTCCTACATCCTAGCCCCCTCCTAGACAAATATCTATATTCTCTAGAAACACGCAGATTCTTTATAACAAATTTAATGAGTGTTCCAACCTCTAGGTTTTGAAATACTATCCCTGGAAGAAGAGCTTTTGAGGAATGAAGAATATTTCTTCAAGGTAAATCCAGTATTTTTCAGGATAGCTTTCATTTTTATTATGCTTTCAGGGTGTATGAAAAATAAGAGAATGGAGCTTTTAAAAACTACTGTTGAATAAGTCAGTACATACATAAAAAGCCATTTGTTCAAGGATGTAGCCCTCTTTTGTAAGGACTGCAGTTTCTATCTAATCCACAATTAGCCTTTTTTCTATTTTTCTTGCACTGCATTTTAAGCTTCATTTTATTCCACTGCAATTTTTTTTCATAAAAGTTGATTTAAAGGAATCTACTAATGTCAAATGCCATTTACCAAGGATAGTGATTTTGAATCAAGATCATTATTCAGGCAATACTACTAATAAACCTCATAATGTCATATTTTCCCTGCTGATAAACCTCATAATGATATATTCCCTACCATTAACATCGATAATTATTGAACCCTTTATCATGCAATTTATGTATTGAATAGTACAAGATCCATGTACTGACTTCATTTGGAATGCTTTCTGTATTTCCAGATGATTAGCTCATTCCTCAATATTGTTACGAAGTGATTCGTCGTAATTTTGCCTCTGTTTCAGAGAATTAGTCACTAAAGGTTGTATGGTTACATGTTCAAGGCCAAAGGATGAGATATAATCACAATTTAATCGCTGATTCCCTACCGGAGGTCAATGTTTGTTTCATTAGGCTATGGTGTTATTAAAATAATTAAAATCCTCTTATGTAATTTTGAAGTACCTTTCAAAAAATATATGCTATATAAATGTCTATGGAGGACATCTGTCTCACTAATAAGTGTACAAAATTCTTACCATTCATAGAGTTTTTATTGTAACCAAACCAGACCACCATTTAAAAAATAAATTGTAAAAAAAATTTAAAATTTAAATAAATAAATAAATAAATAAATAAATTGTAACTTCTTTATGTTTCTGCAAGCTTCTTACAGCAGGGGTCATATATTTTATTATTTACTCACAGTTTACCCATTGTGGAAATGTGATTAATATATACAGATTGAGGGCTTCCCTGGTGGCGCAGTGGTTGAGAATCTGCCTGCCAATGCAGGGGACACGGGTTCGAGCCCTGGTCTGGGAAGATACCACATGCCGTATGAGCGGCTGGGCCCGCGAGCCACGATTATTGAGCCTGCGCGTCTGGAGCCTGTGCTCCGCAACAAGAGAGGCCCGCGCACCGCGATGAAGAGTGGCCCCCGCTTGCCACAACTAGAGAAAGCCCTCGCGCAGAAACGAAGACCCAGCACAGCCATAAATACATAAATACATAAAATTTAAAAATAAAAATAAAATATATATATACAGATTGATTAAGTAAAAAGTTAAATATATAGTTTGAAGGTTTCATATGCATAATCAGATATTTTTCACATAGTTACTTACCTCTTCTAGTTGGCATGCTTTGATGACACTCCTATATCTATACTCATCATAGGAAACACCAAAGATGATGTTATCTTTAATGGTGCCAGGCATGATCCAGGAAAACTGAGAGCAGAATGAAATTCTTCCACTGTGCTTAATTTTACCCTCTGAAGGCTCCAGTTCTCCCATAATCATCATTAGAAGTGAAGTCTGGAAATAAACCCATTGTTATTAAGTTAAATCACTTGATCAAATCACTCTCAGGATGCACGTGCCTCCAACTGTCATCCTAAGGGGAAGTATCTATTCTAATTTTTAAAGATTCTATATTAATTTATTCAATTCAAAAAATTTTAAGCACTTCCTGTTCTAGATATACTGCTATGCACAAAAGATACAAAGAGGAATAAAAGAGACAATTACAATGGAGTGTGATAAGTGCTACAATAGAGGCTCACAGAGATGGGGCACCTAATTCAGATTGTTGGGATGGGTTTGGAAGAGGTCAGGGAAAGATTAGTAACAGCTGACATTTATTGACAGCTCATTTATTTTCTCACATGCCTTATTCAGTCTATCTAATGCCGTTGTACTTTTCTTGGAAACATGTTCAGAATCTGGGGGCTTCTTCCACTACTACCTGGATTAAGCTAATATCATCTCTTGCCAGAATAAATACAATAGCCTTCTAACTTATCTCCTTGCTCTGCCCTTGTCTTCCTATAATCTATTCTCAAAGTGGCCCTGTCAAAATGTAAGTCTGATCATGTTACTTTTCTACTGAAAACCCTCCAAAGGTTTCTAATGTCTTCAGAACAAAAGCCTAACTCCTCACAAGGCCCTTTGTAAGTCCCTCAGAGCCTTTTTACAAGGTCCCAAGTAATGGTGTGGCTCCCATTACTTCTCTGACAGCTCTACTCTCCATGGCTCACTGTGCCAACCCCAACGACCTCCTTGCTGTTGTGTGAACTGGACAGACACAGTCCCATTTCACAGGTTTGCTCCACCCCCTACCTGGAAGATTTCCCCAGAGAGCCACATGACCTAATCTCTCACCTCCTTCAAGTTTTTGCTCAAATGTTACCTTTCAATGAGGCCTTCCCTATCTCCACTGCTTAAAATCATACCCCTATCACCAATCTTCCTTTCTGTTTTATCTTCATAGTATTTACTATCATATGACATACACACACACACACACACACACACACACACACACACATATATATATATATGTATATCTCCCACTAGAATGTGAGCCTTTTGGGTTGAGGAAGAGGGTATGTTGTGGGTTTTTTTCACTACTATATCCTCAGGGTCTAGAATGGTACCTGGCACAAAGTAGCTACTCAATATAATCGCTAAATGATATTGTATTTTACTCAATAATTTAATGATATGATACATTATATTATCGCTAAATGATATTGTATTTTACTCAATAATTTAATGATATGATACATTATATTAAATTAGAAGGGCTCAAAAACTTTAAACACTGAATTACTGGTACATAAATATAGAAACCAATGGAAGAGAATTAAAACTACACAAACAGATCCAAATGCATAAAAGAACTAGTGTTTGATAAAGATGGCATCTAAAATCAGTGGAGAAAAATAGACTATTCAGTATATGGTGCTGAACAACTGAACAGCCAACTGGAGGTCAAACAAAAAAACTGTAGGCATATATCACACCATATGCATGATGAACTCCAAACAGGCCAAAGAATAAGTATAAAAATAAGACCATAAAATACTTGAAGAAAACATTGAAGGATGCCTAAATTAAAAAAGAAAGAAAGAAAGAAAAAAAAATGGAGTAAGAAAGCCTTTCTATGACTCAAAATCCAGAAGCCATAACATAAAAGATAAATTAAATCACGTTTAAAAAAATCTTGTGCACAGAAAACTAAAGGAAAAAATGTCAAGCTGAAGTAAATATTTGCAAGTTATATCACTCAAAGGAATAATTTCCCTCTTAAGTGATCTTAAAATCAAAAAGAAAAATACCAACATCCCATTAGAAAATTGTGCAAAGTATACAAACAGATATTTTACCAAAAATTAAAATAGAAGTGGCCTTTAAACATATGACAAGATATTGTACTTTATTCATAATAAGAGAAGTGCAAATTGAAAAACACACTGACATATGGCTTCACCCAATGAGACTGGAAATAATTCAAAAATTAGATGCCGTCTGCTGGGGATGCTGTGGGGGAATAAATCTGCAATCTTATGTGGACTGTATGGCCTGTGAATAAATCGATGCAACCTTCAGGAAGTTTGACAGATATACAAATGCTTTACCATTTCTAGGAAGCTACATTGCAGAAATACTTGTAGACGTGCTGAATGGCATATATGCAAGATTAGTCATAGCATCATTCTTTGTGTTAGCTAAGCACTGGAAATAACCCACATTGTCAATCGATAGGTGACTCATTACATTACAGACCTCTATCCAAACAATAAAATACTATGTAGCGATATATATAATATATATACATTCAAAAAATTAACAAGAGTAGCTGCCTGGGTTGGGAGAAAGAATGGTGGAAAGTGGCAAATAAGTAGAGGAGAAACAGAAGTGAGAGGGAAAATTTTCAACTTTTTATACATTTTAATTTTCCAGAATTTTTAATTTTTGATTAAATTTTAATAAATAATAATATCACCTAAAATATATTAGGAAGAAAGGAGGGACAAGAGACGACATCTTTGTGATATCTAGTTCAGTACATTTTAAAATTCTTATTGTATAGGGAAAAGAAATCCAAAATTCCTTATTTCTACATAAAATTCTTCTATATAAAAATTAAAACTAGAAGTGTTATTTTCATATAGAACAGCTTTATAAATCCCAACAATGGAATGGATCTGATTATATATGGATTACATATCTATATATATAATATATAGATATATATATGTGTAGGCATATAATATTATATGTGTATATATACATATATATGTATACATATATATGCACACAATATACAGGTTAAATATAGGTTTGTATATGTTAAATAAAAAGGTTAAATATATATTTAACAATATTTATCTATATAAACTTATATAGATAAATATATAATATTTATCAATATAAACATTTATCAATAGTTTGCTATTTTGAGAGATGTGAAGTTAAATGTAAACATCATTGAATATAATATATATAGAAAATACCAAATATTGAGAAAACTTGGCAGACTTTGTATTTTATTTAAAAAGTAAGCAAAAACAGAAGCCAACAGCCATTCCACACATCTGATGCTCAGTTATTAGCAGAGCAAGCTAAGAGTTCCAGAGCAAGGCCAGCCAGGGCAGAAGACAGAGACTATGTGGTGTCAGGGGTTGTCAGCAAGGCCACAGACCTGCTTCAGTTGTGTAGACAACAGAAGAACTAAAAATCCCCACACCCTGGGGGCGATGCCATAAGCCAGCCTTTAGTTGGGGATACCCAGGAGTGTAGACTCTTACACCAATACTGCTTAATTAAAATAATTCAAGGAAGTTCCATAAATGAAAGATACTGAATGTAGATTAGAACCCCCCCTCCCAAAATTCATTTTCCCAAAGACATTCAATTAAATAAATTTATATCAAGCACCTATTACATGCTAGGTACTATGATAGTCCTTGGAATACAAAAACAAAGAAGACATGGTTCCCCTACAGTCTAGACATTAATAACAAGGGAGAGTGATAAAATTAAACCTGACCTTACTGGTTTTTTTTAAAGAGACTAAGACGTGTGTCTTATTCAAAAATTAAACAGTCCAATAAAAATTAGGTTTTAAAATCTGTAAACTCTTTGACTCTGCAATCCTAGTCTTAGAAACTGATCATTAGAAAATTATGAAATGCACAAAGATACAGAGCAATAGATTTACAAATAATAGAGAATGCCATCACAACATCATTTATGCAAAAATAACTTGGCAATAATCTGAATATTCAACAAAAACATGTAATGCTATGCAGCCATTGGGAATGACAGTGCTCTGCAGATAAATCTTTGTGATGTGTTTGATTTCTATCTGAGTGAAATTGGTTACAATACAGTATTAGAGAATAATCCTATTTTGGTTTTTATAAACACATATATATAGGAAAATGTCTGGAAGAAAAATATTTCAAAATATTTACCTGATTATCCCTAAGAGGTGAAATTAGGAATAATGTGCATTTTTTCCCGATATTTTTTGTTCTATCTGCATTTTCTTGCTTTTCTACAAAGCTTTAACAACAGTATAAAACAACTACCATTTATTAAGCATGTACTTTGTTCCAAGTACTGCATCAAGGGCTTTCTGTACATTTGCTTATCTAATCCTTATACCTGACCTTATTGTATTTTATATCTCTGGATTTCCAGAGATATAAAATACAACCAAAATCTCAGAGATAGCTACTTGATCCATAATGTCCTTCTGGACACAAGTATACACATATATATGCTTTTATAGAATGCAGATCATAATGTACATATTATTTTATAACCTGTTGTCTTTCTTCACTTAAGAGTATCTTCAGAGTCATTTTTTAACATCCCTTAGCCTGACTGAATAACATGCCATTATATAACTACACCAAAATTTATCTAATCAATCCCCTATTGTTAGATATTTAGGGCTTCCCCCAATTTTGGGCTACTGAAACAATGTTGTGATGAATATATAAAATCTCTGCAAACATACTAGGATAAGTCATAGAAATTGACAAGTTATTTGGTTATTTTTAAGGCTTTGGATATACAAATTACCAAATTGAGTGGTGCAGGATTTATCTTGAAATGTGAATATTTTCAATTATTCTATCATATATTTTAGCTAGATCTTTTATCTAATAAGATTATAAAATGCTCCATTCCTATACTATGAAAGGACATCCTCCTAGACTGAGTTGCCAAGTTGTTTCTCAGAGGGGTTTAATTATTCCTAAGGGGCCACTGCCTCCATCTGACTCCATCTTCATATCTACTTCCCAGAAAATGCAACTGTAACTCCAGCCAGCAATTATCTGCTCATCAGTTCTTAATAGAGTTGCCTGAAATTTAATTGCTGGTTAAGTCTTGTAATCTGTAATCCCAAAGCTATTTGTTTGCACCTTTAAAGAAGTAATTTTAAACACCTAAACAAAATTAATTTTAAAAATTCTGTGAAATACTATTACTGTCTGCTCACAAGCAATCATTCTTGTTTAGATCATCTGTGACTTGTTTATTAGCAGCTCCTCCTATGGTATCATTTTCCTTTAATAGTGATAATTGCTAGTAATATTATACAAGAAATAGAAGGAAAAAGTAGCACTTGAAGAAGAAACACATTTTTCTAAGAAGAAAATGCACAACTACAGCTACTTTATTGAAAGGCCTGTTTCTCATGTGGGGAAACGTACCTGGAGAGAGAAATAAGCAAACTGTATATCACTAGCACTATGAACACTAAATTCAATGACTAGAAATTTTCTGTGGCATTTTGTTTCCCACGTCTCAGACTAAATTCTTCAAAATATGGTTCTTCCTATATTAGACATTAATAAATAACTGTCTTTCAGGAGTATTTCTATTTTTATTTACATTTTTATCTTATAGCAGCACTGCTCCTTCCTTCCTCCCTCCCTTCCTCCCTCCCTCCCTTCTTCCCTCCCTCCCTTTCTTCCTTCCTTCCTTTTCTTTCATCAAAGCTAAAATTATAGTCAAATGGGATGAAGGACCTATTTTTAATAGACTTTCAAAGCAAATACCTATTATCCTTAGTAGCCCATTCCAAAGCCAGGAGGCCCTTTCTTATCCCTGATTTTATTCCTTCATGCCCTTTAAATTTATTTCCTAGATAAAGACAACAAGTGTTTATAATTATCTGAACAATAACTCAGATCTTTGAAGATCACTATAAAGTCTTCTCTGACAATAAAGTTTGACCCTTTAGCTTTCTAACCTATTAATTTTTGTCAGATATATCTCCAAATATCCATGGTTTATAATTAGTTGGGGTGGGGGGGTGTTGAGGCTGACCAGCACTGAATAAATTAACATTCCTATGTATTGCCTTCAAAAAACTGTCCCAACTCAATAATTTTTCCTCATAATAAATCATAAGCAAGTCTGAGTCCATTCTCCAAAATTCTAATGTCAACAAAATGGGGACCTTTTACATGCAGTTATTGAAGTAAAATCTAAGCCATGATTTTCCTGGACCAGCTCTGAGAAAATGTCTGTGCCACAGACTGGTAAAAATGGATGCCTCATTTGTTCAATAAAGTTATTGAATGCTCATCCTGTATGTGCATGACGCTGTGCTGAGTGGTGTCCAAAATATAAAGATATAAAAGAAAAAGTCACTGAAAATAATAGGAAGAAATAAAAGGCTAGAGGATGCTATCAGTGGAATAACTTATATTATAAGGAACTCTACATCCAAGTATTCTCCTAATACCAATGTAAGAATTTCTCCAAAACACCTTATTACATTACAGACAAACTAGAGAAAGAAAGGAGAAAATCATGTCAAGTTAAGATCTTCATAATGAGGTATAAATGAGACTACCTTGCCTGCTCCAGTAGATCCAGCGACAGCCAACAACTGTCCTCTTTCTATCTTGAAACTGATATCTTTCAGGACAGGAGCACCGAGAAGTGAGAAGTTACTGAAGAAGAGGCTGTTATCACCATTGGAAATTTTTCTATTGTTATTATTTTGTTTTGCTTTCTCAAATAATTTCCCAAATCCCTGTAAAAAAAAAACAAACATGTTTTTCAGATATTTTCAATAGCTACTTGCATTATGTATGATTAGTTTGAAAAGCACATGGCACATGACCCATACTTTACAGCACACAATTGATAGCACATGATTTCTAGAGCACATGATCCAAAACATCTGAAAATTATAATAATAATTTCAATTTCTCAGATTGTTGCTCACCACCAAATTTAATTAAAGATCTCTATCTACATATATAAAGGTATCTATCTATATATATGTGTGCATGTATATATATATATGTGTGTATGTAAATATATACACACACATAAATATATATCCTCTCCTATAGGCTGGGTACATAAACGTAATTATTTAATCTTCAGCAGAATAACAATATATGAGGTAGATTTTATAATCGTTCTCTTTCAAAGCTGTAGACTGTGACTCAAAGAGGTTAATCAACTAAAGTCACGTAAGTAGTAGGCCTGAGTAGAATTACAACCCAAATCTTCTGCTCTATCATGCTGGTAGTACCTTCCTCTGAGAAGCTCAAAGCATTTCTTTAATTAGCTATTATTAAGTATAAATGTGATGATACTGCCATATGATTTGAATGAATTCCATTTTTGTAAGGGTAGCTGGGAGAAGGAATTCTCTTTTGAAAGTGCCCTGCTTCTATACTGCCCCATGGGAAGCTTTAGGGTAGTGGTCTTCAAACCAAAGTAAACAGCACTACAGATTATCAGGAGGAAGGTAGTGCACACAGTTTTAACGGAATGTATTCCCACATCCTCAACATGCAAAAGTACTCCTTCCTAAAGTTAATCTGCCTGAGAATTTGCCTGCTGTTTGTGATTTCTCTTTCCCACTTCCTGCTCACAATTGTCCTTCCCTCACTTTACACAGAAGAGGCAGCCTTCTCACCAGCCCTAAGTTTAGTTACGTTGCACTTTCTGGAGTGCAAAAAGTTCAGTAATACAAACAATGGGACCGTAAGAGAATGATTTTCTCCTGAAAGGTGATCCCATAAAAGCAAAGCCAGAAATACTGAAGGAGGTAACATCTTATTTCACCCAAGTTTCAAACTGATGGCAATCTATGTGTCTTATCATCTCAGAATCATATTTCAGAAATGAATTGAGAAATAAGATATTTTAATTAACTTATTATTTAATTAATTATTTAATTTTAATGAGTTAATAAATTAATACAAATTATTATCTGCATTTTAAAGTCAAGTCACACTTTCCTGACATAAAGCAAGTCACATTTAGCTGATTGGCTTGACAATGAGACCTGACTTCATAAATTCATTTATTTCCCATGAAATTGCACTGAAACTGCAGCTCCCAAGTTTTGAAAAAAATTATTTAACATATGAAGACAATGTACAATAGACAAGAATTACATTCTTTGCCACCACTTAAACCTATGTTGAAAAATTAGTTTTTAAGTTGAAAAATCAACTTAAAATGTATCAGATATACATAGTTTTTCAGAACTATTTTAGGGCATACATAAGCAATTAAGCTTGAAGACCACTGCGTGAATACTTATGATATGAATGGCTAACATCCCTTTCAGTCAACAGATAACTAAAAGCAAAGCTTTTAAGAAGTAGGCAATGAAAAGTCTTTAAATGAGACAAAGTCATCTGTTATTCCTTTATTCATTTATTTATCTAATAGACATTTATTGAGCATCACCTCTGTATTAAAGACCACTTCAGGGACTTCCCTGGTGGTCCAGTGGTTAACACTCCATGCTCCCAATGCAGGGGGCCTGGGTTCGATCCCTGGTCAGGGAATTAGATCCCGCTTGCCGCAACTAAGAGTCCGCATGCTGCAACTAAAGATCCCCGAAGATCCCACGTGCCGCAACTAAGACCCGGCACAACCAAATAAACAAATACATATTTTTTAAAAAGACCACTTCAAAAATCCCACATAGGAGAATAACATATGGATAGATATTAATACTGCAATGTGTTTAGTGCTACAACCGAAAATTCACACCAAGTCCTATAGGAGCGCATTAAAGAAAGCAACTGACTCAGTCTGGAATTTGACCAAGTAAATGACACAGTACTAGGCTATGAAGGATGTAAGTGGTTATTTCACAAGAGCAAGAAATAGTCTAGGTGTTCCAGGAAGAAGGATCTGGATGCACAACATTTTACGCTTAAAAGAACAAAATAGACCTCAGGAATGGTGAGTGGCTAGGTGAGATGTATATGGTAAGATGACAAAGGGTATCCTTGGTAAGGTGGGCAGTGCAGGCTATTATGGGGCTCATGTGCCATGCTCAGAAATAGGACTTTTATCCAATAAGCCCTTGGACCAATGGAAGGTTGTTTTTACTAATAACTTTAATTTCTGAGTACAGAAGTAAAACACTTATTTCAGGAAATTTGGTAAACAGAGGAAAGCAGCAAGAAGAAAAAAATAATCACCTGTAATCCTACCACTGAAAAGAAACCATGTTTAACATTTTAATGATACCCCTCCACTCCTTCACATATATATATAAAATCATATATATGATATTTTACAACATTAAGGAAAAATTATACATAAGGTTTGTGACCTGCTTTTTCTGACTTACAATAAATCATAAATATTTTCACATACCATTAAACATTCTTTTAAATATAATTTTAAGTTGCAGGATAGTATCCAAGAGTATGGATAAACTATAAATAGTTCTCTATTTTTGACATTATATGGTTTTCTCTTTAACTTAATAATTCTGTGATGCATGTACTTTGCTATAAATCTTGGAGGAAATCTCTTTTTTTTTTTTTTTTAAGTATAAATTCCCACACGTGGGATTTCCAGGGCAAAAGGTATAGCAAAAATTCTAAGTCTTTTGAAAAGCAATTCCAAATTTTCCTCCATTAAGGTATGAGAGTGCTAGATTTGAGGAACCATTATCAACACTGTTGCTTTCTGGTTTGGGATTTATTTTGTATTGTTTTGTTCTGTTTTTTGTGTTTTATAGGTGAAAATGGAATCTCACTATTTATCTTATTTTTATTTGATCCCTAGTAAAGTTGAACATGTTCCGTGTTTACAAGTCCCCTGTGGTTGTCAGAGGAAGGATTATGATACCCTTTGTCTTTACTTCAGTCTCTGTCTCATCTTCTCAACTAGCTGGGTAATAAATCATGACATTTTGAACTTCAGTCTCCTGAGTTGTTGAGGGTTTTAAATGAGATAATATATATGAAAGTATTTTGTATACAGTAAAGCATTAGTCCACTTTTTAAAATTAGAGGCAGAGAAACCTAGGCTGACCATTTGGCTCTCTCCTAACCAGTTGTATAACCTTGTTCGAGTTACTTAAACTCCCTAAGGCTCAGCTTCCTAATACATAAATAGAAACTGTACCTACTCACAGGTGTGGTGTGAGTGAGGAGTCATATATAACTCATCAGGGACTTGCCTCTTGAGTAACTGGGTGAACGGTGACATCATCAAACGTGTGGAGAAGACACTGGAAGGAGCAGGTTTATGAAGCTTGGGGAGTGATGAATGTGGGTGCCTGAGGAGCTTGCAGGGAATTTAGAAATGATGTATGAAGTTCAGGAAAGAAACTGGGGCTAGAGATTTGCCTTTGAGAGTCATCAGCACATTGATGTCAGTTGAGCCTGAGTCACCCAGAGAGCATGAAATGCCTGAAGGAAGCCTAGGTGCAGATGCAGTGGCCCATCACCATTGAAGAGGCAGAGAGGGAAGACTTAGAAGTCATGGTCAGAATATAAGATGACATGGAAAGAGTGGTTCACTAAAGCTAATTTAAATAAGTAGTTTTAAAAGAACAGTTTTAATGTATTGGTAAGGGCAGAATCCAGATTGCAGCAGGGAAAAGTCATAAAAGATGACGAAGCAAGAACAGCTTTGATGGCAAAAGAAAGCAGAATGATAAAGCTTGGAGGATGAGGCTGGGTGCGCAAAAGTCAGAGAAGAAATTTTTTTAACTTGAAAATATTTAAATGTGAAAAGGAGTCAATTGAAAAAAAGATGTTGAAACTTGTAGAGAGAGACTAATTCCTGGCCCCATGTCCTGAGAAGATGAAGCAAGACGATAACAGTTTAGTCAAAGGCAGGAGGAAGCATACATCTTTCACTTAGACAAGAAAGAGAAGAAACAAATAATCCCAAGGGTGAAGAAAGAAGTTATAAGCATTCATACATGATGCTGCATATTTTATAGCATCTATATATTTTCTCTATATCTTACAGAAGTCAAGGCCATCTGCTGGGGGTGAGCAGAACCTGGGAGAGATTGGGAGTTTCAGGAAAGTGGTAAAAATCTGGAAAAGCTTTTAGAGAAATGGTAAAGAAAATTAACTAAATATAAATGAAAATATTTCCCAAGAAAGTTTATAGGCCCATTCGAAGTTGAAACAATAACTGTATAAAACTTATAACTGACTAGAGTATATGATTTTCCCAGATAGCACCTCCTTCGTCAAAGATATCAAGTGAATGTTTTGTAGCAAAAGATTCAGTGAAAGGAAAAGGGAATTGAGGGTGCTGCTGGGAGAAGAACTGAAGTGACTGGTGTTGTCACTGGTGGAGGTTAAACCAGGAGTCGTCCAAAAGGGAGAACTAAGGAGCCTAGAAATTTTCATGAAATTGGAAGGCAGTAAAGGTGGGATGAAGAGACTGAGAGAGCTAAGGTCAGGAAATTCTGAACTAAGAAAGAGATTCCAGAGTGCGACATTTCCAAAGTGGAGTAAGTCTAGGTGCTCACCAAGCTCAGCATGTGACCATGAAAGGAAGCTTCTGAACTAACTGCAAAATGTAAGTTCTGAGGACAGTACTGGAAGGATTTCTCATGTGGGTGCTGAAGTCTCAGACATGATGGCAGAGATTTAACAAGCACCACTATCCTGGGTAAATATCATCAAGGAGTGTCCAGAATTTGATAGCTGACAGAGTCTGGAGGATGAGGATACAGCCAGACAGAAGGTTCACTGAAAGAGTTGTAGACTGTGACATTGGGGTCCAAAACCTGACTTCAGCCCTTGCCTGTTCTGTGAGCTGAGCCAGGTTCTGTAACCTTCCTAAGCCTCCATTCCCTTATCAACAAAATGGAAACATTAAGATTTCATCATAGGAATGTTATGAGAAATAAGACAAAACATATAAAGTGCTTATCTAGTACCTGGCAGATTGTAAGGGCTCAAGCATGCTACCTATTTTATTAGATGAAAGCAGAGTGAAATGGAGATTAGAAAATCAATTGTCTGTAAGTACTGTCAAACTTCTTATTTTTCTTCATGCCTAGAAGGGCGTTTGAAATTCCTAAAATCAAAGAAGTAAAATCAATCTGATCCACACACCTCTCCACAATTTTTCTGGGCAGATAAAGAATTATTCTCTTACTTACATCTAAAAAAATGAAGTATAGTAAAGCCCTTGAGGTCAGGTTACTTATATAAATAAAACCAATTTAAGATATTGTGAAACATGTAGAAATGGGACATCGGTTTCATAACTCCTATGTTTACTCAACATAAAAAAGTGATAAGGAAAGAGGAACTCAACAGGTATTCTCAATAATCAAATATTACTTCTTTAGAAGCTGAAAAAAATCATTGATAATATTTTTTCTGACCATGAGAAATATGAGAGAATTTTTAGGAGTGAATTAAAATAAGTAAAAATAGTAGAAAACAATACATTGGTCTATTTCTCATACATCTTTATGGTGACTGGTGTATGTAAATTGCATTGGATTGGAACTTGAGATCAGAGAGGGCAGCATTTACTGAGGAACTATTATGTGCATGGTACTATGCTGAATACTTTCCATAAGTTATCTCAGTCAATCCTCACAACAAACTTGCAAGGTATATATTAATATTCCCATTTTATAGATGAAGAACGAGAGGCTCCACAAAGTTCAGTAACTTGGTCTAGATTACACAGATAGTAAATGGCAGAACCAGGATTCAAACCCAGCTCTATCTGGCTCCAAAACCTATGAGCTTTGTATTACTTCCTAATTTGTTATGTGAAACAAATTACATGACTTAGAAAAAAATGACAAGGCTTGTCTATCGTATTTAATATTCCTGGGCCTCTACCTCTTAATCTATAAAATAAGTTCTATCATCATTCTAACTTTATTGCCCATTCGGATGAAAACCAGAACCACAAACAAGCAAAGCTTAAATATTTAGAACAAACAAAAACGAAAAATATCTGACCTCCTCCCAGAAGGCTGTTACATTCTCCATCACTACTTCTGTAGTTGTTAAGTTATATTCCAGTGTCTTATATTCTTGCTTTTGTAAGAAATCCTGTTTGCAAAAGAGAGCAAAAACGTATTGCAGAACCAGGATACCATTAATACATTATTACAACTATTTTACACTCTAATAGTGATGCATTCTGTACTTGGATTTTATGAATTATATTAGAAATTGTTTCTTAATAAAATAATTTTATAAGTGTTCTAAAGTTAATTTGCCAAGTACTAGAATTCATCATTTTGAAATGTGATATTTTATAAAACTGTTTTTATACATTAGATTTTTAACATACCACTGATTCATCCTTGTACTATTACATGTTACCCTTAGTGATGAATTTATAAAGCACACCTGAATTACCCACCAATTGCCTCAATTCAACATTAAGAGAGAGAAAACTATTATCTTCATCTTTATAGCACCCTCCTGATTAGAGGCATCATTAGCATCACTTCTCTGGGTTAAGTAAAGGTGTGAAGATCTGATCTAACTGATTTTAGGGTATCAAACCTTGATTCTAAAAGAAGGGCTCTATTAGCGAATCAGAATCACAGTGCTCCTAGAGATGGTGGGAGCATGAGGAAGAATTAAGTTTATGCATCCTGAAGTCTTCTTCATAGGAGGTAGTTTTAAAAATCTGGTGCTTGCTCCCTTTTTCCCTTCTCGCCTCTTCAATTCACTCACTATCTCTATTTTGGTTTCCCCCTTTTTCTCCCAGTTTTGTTTTTAAGATCTGTTTCTCTGTCTGTATTCCTGTTTAGTGAATCTGTTTCTCTGATGCATTCTCTTTGGGTCTCTATGTCTGTTTCTCTCTCTCTCTCTTTCTCTATCTCCTCACCACCTCCCACATGGCTGTGATGGACTAACAGAAGAAATAAGACTAGTCCAAGAGCTGCCATGGTTCTGAGCTACATTCACCAATCTGTCTAAATTGCAGATCTCAAACTCACGTATTTTCAAGATGATAAAACTAAGGAAGGTGGCTAAGTAGAGACTGTGATGAACTGGAGAGGGCAGACCCTCTCTGAGGGGGGAGCTGCCACAGCTTGTGAGGGAAGAGGACCCAGTTTACTGTATACTTCAAATTTTCAAAAGAGGCTGAAGACATGATTTGTTGTATATGTGACAGCACACAATTTTTAAATGCTGCCAACTAATTCAAAAGCGTTGTTTTAGGTTTTTTTGTTTTGTTTTGTTTTTTAATGTAAAGGTCAAATAAAACAGGTCAAGGGCCAAAATTAAGTCCATGGGCCACCATTTGCAAACTCTGGCCTAGGCTAAATAATGGCAGAACTACCTAAAAGTGGCTCACCCTTCACCCTCATTTTTTAAATTTATGTCACAATGATTTATTTTCTGGGTTAAATATTTAAATGGATATCAAACAAGTATAATAAAACATTTTGAACTGTATATTAATTATAAAAATAATAACCACACCCAAGGTTATGGTGCTGATTCTGTTAGCTTTGCATTAATTGAGTCTCATTACCTGAGGACTTTAGAACCTCTCTTCAAAATTACTAGCTGCATCAGCTTGCTGAGATTTTAAGGTAATTAATGTGTCATAAAATGCCACTGTCATCCATCATACAGTCCAGAAAAACACTTGGAAAAGTTTAAGGTGAACATTCCTAGTGTTAGCTGGAAAATCTTATAACTCCCGGATGAATCTGCCACCATCATTTTGCACATTTGCCAAGTTCATTAGAACTGCTCTATTGATTGATTACTTGAATAAAAATCTCCAGAATACAGAAACAATATTTTCTTCAATTTCTCTGACTTAAGAGAATTTCACAGGCCTTCATTTTATTTCACTAGGCTTTCATTACAAGGGCTCATTAGACCGCATACAGACATCAAGACAGGAAATACTGTGCATCAAACAGGCCCAAGGCCAAGAATACCTCTCCAGAGAGTTTGCTCATGAATAAAGTTCTAAACTGTTCTAAATTCATTGTGATGATGCCCAATTTTGGTACATTACCTGTATTTTGTTTATTGCTCCAAGAGAATCATACCAAGTTTGTACAGCCCAGGGGAATTGCCGAGTGACTGCCATGCGCAGAACGATGCAGAATGAGATGGTTGTGAATATTTTTCGAAGGCTGATTCCTTTAAGCAGTGCATAAGGAAGCACAGAAAAAAACACTACAAAGAACCCTGAGAAGAAGAAGGCTGAGCTACTGAGGTATCTCACATAGGCTGTCTTCCGGGTCAGTTTCAGTTCTGTTCTATAAAAAAAAAATAGGATTTGGGATGCTTATTTACTTTTCAAATATCAGGCATCTTGGAATTAAAAATCTGAACACAGACTCTCAAATCTTTCTCTCTGTGTTCTGATCCTCGTTCTACCCTGCATGAGCTGTGTGACCTTGTGCAAGTTATTTAACCTCTCTGGGCCTCAGTTACCTTATCTGAAAGGGAGATGGATCATAATGAATGTACCAGTGTCTTGCATATAATACCTGTAAATATTATTTTTAAATTACAATAATCTTAATAATTATTACTATAATTATTATATTGTTTTTATATCTTTGTTCACTTCTTTATTAAGTTTTAAGATTAATGACACTGCTAATTTTTTGTTTGTTGGTTGGTTGGTGTTTTAAGTAATTAAGTGTGGATATGAGAATAATGTTGAAAGACTTATAAAGGAAAAAGACAATTCTGGGATTCCCTAATGGATTGTTAACATTTTAGAAGTTCTAGCTTGGCTTTGGGGAACCTTGAAAATAACATATAAGCCATAGAGGAGTGGTTCTCAAGCCTTAGCATGAGTAAAAATCACCTGAGAAACCTGTTAAAATGCAGAGTTGCAGGCCCACCACTCAGAGATACTGACTGAGTCTGCAGTAGGCCTCCAGAATCTGCATTTTAAAAAGGAACCCAAATGGGGCTTCCCTGATGGCACAGTAGTTAAGAGTCTGCCTGCCAATGCAGGGGACACGGGTTCAAGCCCTGGTCTGGGAAGATCCCACATGCCACGGAGAAACTAAGCCTGTGCACCACAACTACTGAGCCTGTGCTCTAGAGCCCGCAAGCCACAACTACTGAGCCCGTGTGCCACAACTACTGAAGCCCATGTGCCTAAAGCCCATACTCAACAAAAGAAGCCACCGCAATGAGAAGCCTGCGCACTGCAAGAGAGTAGCCCCTGCTCGCCACAACCAGAGAAAAGCCCGTGCTCAGCAACAAAGGTCCAACACAGACAAAAATAAACAAATAAATAAATAAATTTAAAAAAAGAACCCAGGTAATTCTTGAAAAATTATAAGTGAGTAGATGCTGCATCCTCCCTGTCTCTCTCCTTTCAGTATAGTTATTTGCAATCACACTTCTGATCCTACAGTCTGAACTACAAATGTGAACTATTTTTTTAACACACACAGAAGAGGTTTAAATGCACCAATAAGCAGAAAACAGGGAGTGCAGAGGCTGGCGAGAAGAGAGGACAATGCTGCCTTCAACCTCTGTCCTACTCTTCCAGGACCATCAAAACTAGAGTCACTTGTGATCCTCCTATTCAGCTCTTGCAAGGGAAAGAGCAGAGATAAAACAGACAAGTAGAGAGTGCTGGTGGGAAGGAGCAATAGCTGTGCCCGGCATTTAGTTCCACATGCTTGTACAACTCAGAAAAGTTCTCATTCTCAAGTTGTAGAATTCAGAGGAAATCTTTTTTTTTTAAGTCTGAAAAAAAATGTAATCCTGAGCACTCTGATGAAGAAAACGAAGTTCAATGTTCCCAATCTACATTGTGACTCCCAGTCTAATGCGGTCTAGCCTACCTATTTTAATTATTTGGTATTGAAGGCAGATTATAATTTGGGAATCTCACTGGGGTGTGACTTTCAGCTCTCTTGATTATAGCTATGCCATCTTAAGCAAGTTTCTCTTCCCTCTGATCCTACAGAATCCACATCTACAGAAGAGAAACATAATATCTCCCTTGTGGAGTTGCTGCCAAGATAAATGACAGCACAGCACAGGGTCATGCACTTAGAATCTACAAGTGTGTCTCTAATCTTCAACAGAAAGAAGAATACTATTGGCTAGGCTTATATGTTTTTAATGCTAGAAAATACTGTTTACAAAAATGTTAATAAATTTGTCAAAATGAAAGGAGGAAAATGAGGAAAATGAAAGAAGTGGTACTGTAAGAATAATGCACTCAAGAACATCTATAAGAGAAGGAGTACTTCCCAGAACTTCTGCTGTCAGTGTCCTTGTCCTGACGGTGAGACACAGCCACCCCCCACCTCTGCAGGAGACCCTCCAACACTAGCAGAAACTGCAGCTCAGCAAGCAATCTGCTGCCGACAATCAAATCAATTTTGTGATATTTAAAACTTTTACTGAGAGGGCAGACAGCAGAAGCAAGAAGAACTACAATCCTGCAGCCTGTGGACCAAAAACCACATTCACAGAAAGATAGACAAGATGAAAAGGCAGAGGGCTATGTACCAGATGAAGGAACTAGATAAAACCCCAGAAAAACAACTAAATGAAGTAGAAATAGGCAACCTTCCAGAAAAAGAATTCAGAATAATGATAGTGAAGATGATCCAGGACCTCAGAAAAAGAATGGAGGCAAAGATCGAGAAGATGCAAGAAATGTTTAACAAACACCTAGGAGAAATAAAGACCAAACAAACAGAGATGAACAATACAATAACTGAAATGAAAACTACACTAGAAGGAATCAATATCAGAATAACTGAGGCAGAAGAACGGAGAAGTGACCTGGAAGACAGAAAGGTGGAATTCACTGCTGCGGAACAGAATAAAGAGAAAATAATGAAAAGAAATGAAGACAGCCTAAGAGACCTCTGGGACAACATTAAACACAACAACATTCACATTATAGGGGTCCCAAAAGGAGAAGAGAGAGAGAAAGGGCCAGAGAAAATATTTGAAGAGACTATAGTCGAAAACTCCCCTAACATGGGAAAGGAAGTAGCCACCCAAGTCCAGAGAGAGCAGAGAGTCCCATACAGGATAAACCCAAGGAGAAACACGCCGAGACACATAGTAATCAAATTGGCAAAAACTAAAGACAAAGAAAAATTATTGAAAGCAGCAAGGGAAAGACGACAAATAACATACAAGGGAACTCCGATAAGGTTAACAGCTGATTTCTCAGCAGAAACTCTACAAGCCAGAAGGGACTGGCGTGATATACTTTAAGTGATGAAAGGGAAGAAACTACAACGAAGATTACTCTATCCGGCAAGGATCTCATTCAGATTCGATGGAGAAATCAAAAGCTTAACAAACAAGCAAAAGCTAAGAGAATTCAGCACCACCAAACCAGCTCTACGACAAATGCTAAAGAAACTTCTCTAAGTGGGAAACACAAGAGAAGAAAAGGACATACAAAAACAACTCAAAACAATTAAGAAAATGGTCATAGGAACATACATATCGATAATTACCTTAAACGTGAATGGATTAAATCCTCCAACCAAAAGACACAGGCTTGCTGAATGGATACAAAAACAAGACCCATATATATATGCTCTCTATAAGAGACCCACTTTAGACCTAGGGACACATACAGACTGAAAGTGAGGGGATGGAAAAAGATATTCCATGCAAATGAAAATCAAAAGAAAGCTGCAGTAGCAATCCTCATATCAGATAAAATAGACTTTAAAATAAAGAATGTTACAAGAGACAAGGAAGGACACTACACGATGATCAAGGGATCAATCCAAGAAGAAGATATAACAATTATAAATAGACATGCACCCAACATAGGAGCACCTCAATACATAAGGCAACTACTAACAGCTATAAAAGAGGAAATTGACAGTAACACAATAATAGTGGGGGATTTTAACACCTCACTTACACCAATGGACAGATCATCCAAAATGAAAATAAATAAGGAAACAGAAGCTTTAAATGACACAACAGACCAGATAGATTTAACTGATATTTATAGGACATTCCATCCAAAAACAGATTACACTTCCTTCTCAAGTGCTCACGGAACATTCTCCAGGATAGATCACATCCTGGGTCACAAATCAAGCCTCAGTAAATTTAAGAGAATTGAAATCATATCAAGCATCTTTTCTGACCAGAACGCTATGAGATTAGAAATGAATGACAGGGAAAAAAATGTAAAAAACACAAACACATGGAGGCTAAACAATATGTTACTAAATAACCAAGAGATCATTGAAGAAATCAAAGAGGAAATCAAAAATACCTAGAGACAAATGAAAACAATGAAGACAATGAAAACACGATGATCCAAAACCTATGGGATGCAGCAAAAGCAGTTCTAAGAGGGAAGTTTATAGCTATACAAGCCTACCTCAAGAAACAAGAAAAATCTCAAATAAACAATCTAACCTGACACCTAAAGGAACTAGAGAAAGAAGAACAAACAAAACCCAAAGTTAGCAGAAGGAAGGAAATCTAAAGATCAGAGAAGAAATAAATGAAACAGAAACAAAGAAAACAATAGCAAAGATCAATAAAACTAAAAGCTGGTTCCTTGAGAAGATAAACAAAATTGATAAACTATTAGCCAGACTCATCAAGAAAAAGAGGGAGAGGACTCAAGTCAAAACAATTAGAAATGAAAAAGGAGAAGTTACAACAGACACCGCAGATATACAAAGCATCCTAAGAGACTACTACAAGCAACCCTATGCCAATAAAATGGACAATCTGGAGGAAATGGACAAATTCTTAGAAAGGTATAACCTTCCAAGACTGAACCAGGAAGAAATAGAAAATATGAACAGACCAAACACAACTAATGAAATTGAAACTGATTAAAAATCTTCCAACAAACAAAAGTCCAGGACCAGATGGCTTCACAGGTGAATTCTATCAAACATTTAGAGAAGAGCTAACACCCATCCTTCTCAAACTCTTCCAAAAAATTGCAGAGGAAGAAACACTCCCAAACTCATTCTATGAGGCCACCATTACCCTGATACCAAAACCAGACAAAGATACTACAAAAAAAGAAAATTACAGACCAATATCACTGATGAATATAGATGCAAAACTCCTCAACAAAATACTAGCAAACAGAACCCAACAACACATTAAAAGGATCATACACCATGATCAAGTGGGATTTATCCCAGGGATGCAAGGATTCTTCAATATACACAAATCAATCAATGCGGTACACCACATTAACAAATTGAAGAATAAAAACCATATGATCATCTCAATAGATGCAGAAAAAGCTTTTGACAAAATTCAACACCCATTTATGATAAAAATTCTCCAGGAAGTGGGCATAAAGGGAACCTACCTCAACATAATAAAGGGCATATATGACAAACCCACAGCAAACATCATTCTCAATGGTGAAAAACTGACAGCATTTCCTCTAAGATCAGGAACAAGACAAGGTGGTCCACTCTCACCACTATTATTCAACATAGTTTTGGAAGTCCTAGCCATGGCAATCAGAGAAGAAAAAGAAATACAAATTGGAAAAGAAGAAGTAAAACTGTCACTCTTTGCAGATGACATGATACTATACCTATAGAATCCTAAAGATGCCACCAGAAAACTACTAGAGCTAATCAATCAATTTGGTAAAGTTGTAGGATACAAAATTAATGCACAGAAATCTCTTGCATTCCTCTACATTAATGATGAAAAACCTGAAAGAGAAATTAAGGAAACATTCCCATTTACCATTGCAACAAAAAGAATAAAATACCTAGGAATAAACCTATGTAGGGGGACAAAAGACCTGTATGCAGAAAACTATAAGACACTGATGAAAGAAATTAAAGATGATACCAACAGATGGAGAGATATACCATGTTCTTGGATTGGAAGAATCAACATTGTGAAAATGACTGTACTATCCAAAGCAATCTACAGATTCAATGCAATCCCTATCAAATTACCAATGGCATTTTTTACAGAACTAGAACAAAAAAATCTTAAAATTTGTATGGAGACACAAAAGACCTCGAATAGCCAAAGCAGTCTTGAGGGAAAAAAAACGGAACTGGAGGAATCAGACTGCCTGACTTCAGACTATACTATAAAGCTTCAGTAATCAAGACAATACGGTACTGGCACAAAAACAGAAACATAGATCAATAGAACAGGATAGAAAGCCCAGAGATAAACCCACACACCTGTGGTCAACTAATCTATGACAAAGGAGGCAAGGATATATAATGGAGAAAAGACAGTCTCGCCAATAAGTAGTGCTGGGAAAACTGGACAGCTACATGTAGTGCTGGGAAAACTGGACAGCTACATGTAAAGGAATGAAATTAGAACACTGCCTAACACCATACACAAAAATAAACTCAAACTGGATTAGAGACCTAAATATAAGACTGGACACTATAAAACTCTTAGAGGAAAACATAGGAAGAACACTCTTTGACATAAATCACAGCAAGATCTTTTTTGATACACCTCCTAGAGTAATGGAAAGAAAAACAAAAATAAACAAATGGGACCTAATGAAACTTCAAAGCTTTTGCACAGCAAAGGAAACCATAAACAAGATGAAAAGACAACCCTCAGAATGGGAGAAAATATTTGCAAACAAATCAATGGACAAAGGATTAATCTCCAAAATATATAAACAGCTCATGCAGCTCAATATTAAAAAAACAAACAACCCAATCCAAAAATGGGCAGAAGACCTAGATAGACATTTCTCCAAAGAAGACATACAGATGGCCAAGAAGCACATGAAAAGCTGCTCAACATCACTAATCATTAGAGTAATGCAAATCAAAACCACAATGAGGTATCACCTCACACCAGTAAGAATGGGCATCATTAGAAAATCTACAAACAACAAATGCTGGAGACGGTGTGGAGAAAAGTGAACCCTCTTGCACTGTTGGTGGGAATGTAAATTGATACAGCCACTATGGAGAACAGTATGGCGGTTCCTTAAAAACTAAAAACAGAATTACCATATGATCCAGCAATCCCACTACTGGGCATATACCCAGAGACGACCATTATTCAAAAAGACACATGCACCCCAATGTTCATTGCAGCACTATTTACAATAGCCAGGTCATGGAAGCAACCTAAATGCCCATCGACAGACGAATGGATAAAGAAGACGTGGTACATATATACAATGGAATATTACTCAGCCATAAAAAGGAACGAAATTGGGTCATTTGTTGAGGCGTGGTTGGATCTAGAGACTGTCATACAGAGTGAAGTAAGTCAGAAAGAGAAAAACAAATATTGTATATTAACGCATATATGTGGAATGTAGAAAAATGGTACAGATGAACCGGTTTGCAGGGCAGAAGTTGAGACACAGATGTAGAGAACAAACGTATGGACACCAAGGGGGGAAAGCAGCAGAGGGTGGGGGTGGTGGTGTGATGAATTGGGAGATTGGGATTGACATGTATACACTGATGTGTATAAAAAGGATGACTAATAAGAACCTGCTGTATAAAAAAATAAATAAAATTTAAAAATTAAAAAAAAAAGAGGGAGTGAGAGCATGTCCTTCTACTCTGCCATCTTGAATCAATCTCCCTATGACTTTAGTCTTGCTAATTAGAATATATCATTAGAATGCTTTATTGTATACCCTGATATGGACATTTACAAATAAAAATAAATAATTGCTCCTGAGTGAAATAAAAGACTTGGAGTTTCTTAAAAAAAAAAAAAAAAAAAAAGAACATATATAAGAATCACCTAGAAAGTAGTACTCACCATAATAAAATCACTAGCACTATAGGAGTCATAAAAATATTTTATCTTATAAAAAAAATTCAAAGTGACTTTATTACCAGAGAGCAATAAAGAAGTAGATTTTCAGGGAGTGTTACACAGCCTTTTGCCCAGTGCAGCAGTGGCCCAGGCTGAGGTCATCCCTTTGCAGCACATCCTGCCAATCTCTTCCAGAACATTCTATTTGCTCTTTTGAGTAGAAGCAATTTTTGCTTTCCCATATTTACGTCAGCACTTTGCAGCCTTTTCAGGTAACAATTTCATGCCAGATTAAGGAACCAGATTATACAAGTTAAAACCAAACATTTGCTATTAGAATTGGTTAAACAGAAATACAGAATAGGAAGGATGGATTTCATCTTTTGAGGAAGAGGGGAAAAAAAACCCAAAGTCAAGAAAAGTCAGCACCTAGAATGATCTGACCAGGAGTTTACCCTGAAGCTTGAGAAAACCAAATTCTCTGATAATCTCCTCATCATTCTGGTTATGCCTGTGCCTATAGGCATTTAAGAGTGATCCGGGGCAAGTGTGATGGAAAACTCACTTGTTAATGAGAAAAACCTTCAACCAACTAAACAAGATCTTAAAGGATGTTTCTGGAAAGAAAATATAATTTCTTTCCTGGATTTGTCTTGAAAGGCATAATAAAAACAGGTGACCAATTATGTTTGGGCAATAAATACGCTTTTACTCTTTCTATTTACACTGCAAAGGACTTAACATTTCAGCATTTCTTTTGTTGTTCCAATCACACACCTGCAGCTCAGTTACCACTGTCTACTGGAATCAGCAGCCTGAATCCCTGATAACCCATATTCACAGCATCCAAAATGGGACTCTTCCCTTTAGTACATTTTTTCCCCATGAAGCTCTCATGAGCTAATTCATCCTGAAATTATTTGCCCTTTAACAGAAGATCTATGCCCACTGAATCTCAGAGAGTCTTTTTTGTTTTTTGGGTTTTTTTTGGATTGCAATTTGTAGAACATGGAACTTGACTAAAGAAAAATGGTCACAGCTATAGAAATGCCCTAGTTTATATTTTGTCCAAAATTTTCTCAGTAACAGTATCTCAGTCTGTGCTGTACTTTTTTGCTGGCTATAATCTTTACTAATCAGTGAGAGAAAGGTTACCTAAGGTAAAACAAGACCGGAGATGTAGACGGTTGCCAAGTACTGATTCTACTTCAGGTGGCGGCTTTCATTACTTGAACTGATTTCTCAAGTGGAGGGTTTATAGAAACACAATTTATAGATATTACCCTGCATTACTCGTAAGTCAAGGAAGAACAAACATATTTTAAACAAACAGAAGGGTTTGTTTTTTATTTGTTTTTCATGAGCCGTAACATATAAATTAAGGAAGCTATAATACTAGAGAATCATTTATTTGGTTCAGAATCATATCCTTATTACTCTAGCAGTTCCACTTAAGGTTTCAATCAGTCTCTAGAATCATGATCATTATTTTAGTCAATAAGTATATTAAGCAGCTATAAGCACATATAGGCAATTCTTTCATAAGGGATACATATCTTTGTAGTGCAAAATAGCACACTTGACACCTATGTAAAATGATAGCCCCATGAAAATGGCATTAAGCCATAACACATGAATATTGATATAACTTAATACAACTGTTTGGTTGTCAGAAATTTCAAATATGAGCTGAAGTCCACTCTGACATACTCATTTTTAATATGTTAAACCTTAATTGGCTAATTCAATTGATGCTGAAATTATCAGAATGACTTACTGTCTTAGGTTTTCAATTATTTTTTCCATTGCTTCTTCCCAGCAGTATGCCTTAACCGACTGGATATTTTCAATCATTTCTGACGTGATCACCAGTCTTTCGTTAATCTTTCCAGCTCTCTGATCTCTGTAAATTAATCCATCCACCAATCAAATACTTAGTAAAAACAAGTCAAAATGTCCACTAAGAACTGCCCAAGCTTTTAAGAAAAGCCACATATCTTTTATTAAACAGATGGAGGTTTATTTTATTATCAAATATATAGTAACAAAAATAGTAACTGTCATTTAGTAAATGCCTCCCATGTGCCAGACACTGTATTAGATGCATGTCATACGTTATGCCTAATTCTTCTGACAACCTAACAGAGGTGATTACCTCCATTTTAAAGACGAAAAAAAACCAGAAACACAGTGGCTGAAGCAGCTTGACACAGGTCATGTAACTAGTAAGCATGCAATCTGGGATTCAAACTAAGAGCTATTTGACTCCAAAATGTGTACACTTTCTATCATACTCTAGCTGGCAAACTAGAAGTCCTCTTTCATAAGCAGTGACTGGTGTCACTGATTCATTCTGTAATAAAAAGCAACTAAGCCTGTGGTGTGATGATTCACAAACCAGGGTAGAAAAAGCCTATAAACTCTCCCCAAAATATATGCATTCCCTCCCATTCACATAAATGTTTTATCCATTGTACCTAAATCTCTGATGTGCAAAAAGTGAACTGGATGGTAACATATTTATAAAGAAATTCTATAGACTGACAAGCAAAAACATGTCCCCTTGATATAGAAAGTATTACGTCATGAAAATAATTCCTTTTACGTGACACCTAGCAAGATCACGGTTCAGTGCATAGAGAAGTTCTGGTTTTATTAGAGTGGGCTTTTGGAAAACCTAATTTAAAACCCTTTCAAACTATGTAAATAAGAGTGCTACCTGTACTTCATCATCATTTTCCCTAATCCTGCTTGAAGAAGGGCAAGGACTATGAGGAAAGCAAGTCCACAGAAGGCGCAGGCCTGTAACAACTGCCAGAGCAGCCCCATCAGCAGCGTCACTTGCAAAGGAGCAATCCACACGAAATGCGCCAGTGCAAGTCCCTGAAAAATAAAATCACAGTGAAAGCCACTGACATTTTATCCTCCACCCCCAAAACAAAGGAAAAAACAAGCAAAGAAGAAAGAAATCAAGCACAGTGAGCTCATACAATCGAACACTTCATGGTTCTGAACACACTAAAATCTAGGTATTCACTACATGGAACACATAGCAATGTGCTTAAACATTCTACGCATAGGATTTCCCCCAAAACAAACTTCAAGTCACTGTGATCTTTTTCCAGTGGAATTGCATGGTGATTGAAGAATTTATTTTAAATAACTTACTTCTGTGTGGATAAAGCAAGAGCCATGACACAGAACATGAGAGAACAAAAGACTCTTCAGGAGTTCAACCTACACAACTGTACAACCTTATCACCTGACAATATATTCAGAACACATGCATGCTCAATTCAACAGTAATTTATTTAGCATCTGCTAAGGGTTTGATACCATGTAAAATACTAGAAATGCAAAGATAAATAAAACAATCTGTCCTCAAGGACCTCGAATTTTATTGTGACAGAAGACAGCACTGAACAAGAATTGCTCAGAGTATCATACTCAGCCAAAGTAAATAACTGATTTAAAGTATTAAAAGGAAACAAGATCTGATAGGGACTGAATTGTAAAAAAACCTTGTAAATACAAAGCAAGCTGAGGTGCCCTTGAGTTGGGTGGTCCCGTGAGACCCCAAAATGGCACTCTGCTACACAACTCAGCCTTCTCAGTTTTCAGAAATAGGTAAGGTAGGGATGCTTACGACTTAACCACTTATTACTGTTATCTGACCCAGAAAACCTTTGGGGTTGTATGAGTTATAATAAAGATGCATAAAAGATTAAATCAGTAGGTACATACTTCATCAAATTTGTTCAGGTTGTTGGAAAGGAGACTAACAAGTTGTCCAATGCTTATTTTATCTAGAACACGGCTTGACAGCTTCAAAGTCTAAAAGGAAAATGGGAAGTTAGATATTGTCAATGAACAGTAGACAAATATATTTATAAGTAATGTTACAATACAGCTGAGGAATTAGGTAACTATGCACGCATTTTTAAGTTAAGGTAATGAAAATTATTTTATGTTCATCTAACTCAGTATCTTCTCAGATTTATAAATATTTCTCTTTACAACAAATATTACACTGGCATGCCTCTTCTTATTTTATTTTACAGTATCTAGTGAGTAGTAACTATTTTTTCTAATCCAAAATGGGAACAATATTGTACTTAAATATTCATTTATATACTGTAGAGGGTTTTTTTTTTTTTTTTTTTTTGCTTTTGTTTGTTTTTATAAAAGATGGAACCAAAGGCAGTGAAATTTGAGATTAATACCTCGGCCTTACAGGGAACTATATTCAATATCTTGTAATAACCTATAATGGAAAAGAATTGAAAAAATATATATATAGATATAGATATCTATATCACTTTGCTGTACACTTGAAACTAACACAATATTGTAAACCAAGTATACGTCAATAAAAAAAATTTTTTAATAAAATCTTGGCCTTAAATTTTTCATGTGATCTTATAGTAACTCTGTTGAATAAAATTACTGTTAAAGTCAATAAAATTATATTACAAATAATTTAATCATTAATAATTTTGTGAAAGATTACATTAATAAAAAATTCTTAAATTTTACAAAGAAAAATATATCCATATATACAAAATAGAATTTTTATGTAGATAAATTATTATTATGAAAGATAAGTCATACTTCGCCTATGAACTTTAATAAGAATTGATTTGCCATTAGATGGCTTTGACTGAAGAGTACCTATCTAATATTTGCTTCAACTGAATCCCTCATATATGTATTGAGCACTCAGTAGATACAAATCACTATATTCAAGGCTTCAGGGATTATTGTTAAGATTTCTTAAACATAATTCTTGCCTCAGGATAACCTAGTACATACATAACTAAATATGATAAATTAGTTAAAGGGAGTAGATAGAATAAAATAGGGTGATTAAGAGAAAGTTCCCATATCTGGTTATAAAAATCTGCAAATATTTTATTGAGGTTGAATTTTAAGATGGGTGTGGCATAATGAATAGCATTTAGATAAGCACAGATGAATAAGGAATAAAGCAGTTAATTTCAAAATGCTATTAGAGCAATACAGGGCAGGGGAGGGGGGGTAGTCCATTGAGCTGGATGACACATGACCTGGTAACATGCTCAGTCTCAGGTAACCTGAGACTGGGCTTAACATGGGTTCTACATGGCTTAACATGGAGTTTATGTGCACAATAAACAGTGAATATCTGTTCACTCTAGTTAACTTTATCTTCTTGAAATTCACAGGCAAAGCTCAATCTAGTTTGTATTTAGATTCATTATTTAAAATATAATTTGAATGTATCATGGTTATAGATTTTGGAACAAAGAAAACTATGCTCTACTACAAAATCTGGAACAATGTGGGAAGAATTAGTGGCTGCCTGCCACATGGATGAAACTGGTCAGATATGGTACCAGTTTATTTTAGGGACCAAACCACAGCCACATGGAGATGAAATTGTATTCTTTGGTGATGATGTCAATGCAGGTCAATAGGTGTGGCTAGAGGGGTAAAGAAAATATGTAAGAACACAGATAATCAATGTTGAAAAAGGACAGGCACAACTTCTAACTTTTTATTAATGCATTCTGGGTCTGAAAGCACATATATCGCTGTATTTGTGCTAAACATTCTATATGAACTTATTCACAAACTAACCTGCTCCTTCTTTGATCTCCCCTCCCCTTAGCCCAGAGCACTTCATGTTTCTCTCTGCCTATATAACACAATTTGAATTGCTATATTATTTCAGTACTTATTTTATGTTCTCTAATAGTTGGAAAACCCTCCACTTTAAGGATTGTGACTTGCCCATTTTAGAAATTTTGACGCAGTTCTTGTACAATGTTTTATAACTTTTAGGTCTTAGCTTCTCAAAATATTTTATCCATAAAATAGGGATAATAGTTTCTACCATATGGAGTTTTGGTCAAATGAAATGATATACCTAAAAATCACTTAGAAGCTTGTCATGTACATCCTTAGCTATTAGTTACCATTACGATAAAATCACTTTTATAAATATTTTTAAACTGGATTCAACTTTCTTTGATATGCATTCTGTGTAAATTCTACCCTCCAAATAATACCTAATAATTTCATCACTTACATATAATTTCTGGATCAAGATAAAATTTTTATTGATTTATCACCCATGCTTTCCTGGTACTTGTGAACTGATGAGACTGTGGCTGAGGTGATTTGATTAAACTGTAGACTCGGTGTTTCCCTTGTGCCTCCACAGAAGGCTTTTTTGAACAATAAAGTATGGCTATCAAGGTTTTACAACACCACTGACCTTGCATGTATATTATGGAAGTGTTACGGGTTATTTGCTAGAGGGAATTTCAGGTCCGTGTCCCTTATAAGCCAAGTATATAAAGTTTTTACATTGGGGTAAGAAAAAAGAGAAGAAGGATAAAGCAATATCCAAATGATTCAACCAAACAGGTTTCTATAATCACTTGGTAGATCAAACGGTCACACACGAATCAGGCTGGTGAAAGCACATGTCATTGAGATGACCTTAAATTGTGTTTGTAAGGTAAGGAAGTCTTAATCTGAATTCACCCAAAGCGCACATCAGCAACTTGGGCTCTTAACTGGACAATGCACACAGAAAAGCAGAGAAGGTTCTTATGGTTGCCATGCATGTGCTATTCGAAAAATGTTTAACTTGCAGAGCTTAGGATGACAAAAATCTAACTCAAAATAAGGCAGTGGATACCACCACTGCGTCACAACTAGTTAAGGTAGAAAATTTCTATTGCTTGGGTTATTGTTAACAATTTCTTGTTGTTGAACGTAAAGATACATGGCAGTTTACAATAAGATGATATTTTGTCAATGACTTTTAGGCAGATAGTTAAGAATCATTTCAATGGGGAGCCATGGATTCCAAAAAATGGTATACGACTAGTGAAAAAAAACATGAAATCTAAAATATAGGCAGTTTATAGAAGGCACTCAATAATTATTAGTTGAAGTGAGGTGAATTATCAAGGAAAATTAGACATATTCATTATTGCTGCCATTTATTTCACAGGTATACAAAACCCATTTCAGCATTTACCCCTTACTTGTATCAGTATGGCATTTAAAACATGACGCCACTAACACGTAGCATGGAGACTGTGCAAGGAAGTATTACCTTCTTATAAATCAAACTAAACATAGCTATTCTCATCTGCATTCCAATGTGGTGGAGGCCAAAAATGGCCGGATGAAGGAGAAGCAGCCTCACGATAAAAAGAAGGCATAAGCCTATGCCTAGGTAGATCGCAATGGCGCGTTCCACCTTGTTATCTGGATCATAGGAAGCTATGATTCTTCCCAGTAAGAGAGGCTGTACTGCTTTGGTGACTTCCTGCAGAAGAGGGAAAACAGAGAAATGAAATTTTAGTTTTCTTTCATAAAATGCCCTCACAATTTCAACACAAGAAGTTTCAACTTTAAAGGAGATGAGAGAGGGCCATGCCATACATGAAACTCTGGATGTCCTTTGTAATATCTTTACACTTTGAAATAAGATTTTATTTTAGGTTATAGCAAGGGTCATTTGGAGACGTTTATGTATGAGGTATTTTTTACTAAAAACTGAAGAGCGGCCATAAAGCAAAGGTGTAATTTCTGGAATAGTGTGCTAATTGGTAACATCTACATGGCACTTAACAATTTATAAAATATTTGTCGTTTGATTTTTATGACAACTTTCGGAGTCAGAGTAAGCATTAATATTTTCACATTGCAGGTGAAGAAACTGAGGCCAAAGAGACCAGGTGATTTGATGTGATTTCAAAATAGAACTTTCAAAAGCACTTTGAGTGATGGAATTATTACCAGAATGAACAGTCTCTTGAGGCAACCACATAAAGGGGAACTGGCAACAGGAGAACCTGTCACCTCTATCACAATAGACCCATTTGCTGAATTTATTTTGATTTATAACAAAATAAATAAAACTGTGTCAATCCAATTCAGACACCTATTCTGCAGGTTGCATAACTGAATTAATTACTTGTCTTCTTGCCTCAAGCAAAAGAGGACATACTCATCCTCTGAACAATAACAGCTATTACACAATGACACTGGTAGCATTACTGTGGGAGGGTACCTGTTCATAGAAAAAAAATGCAGTTTATTTCTGGTAGAGAAAATTCCAATAATTGGACCATCTGCCAGCAGCAAAACAACATAAACCTCACCACAACATGGAACTGTCAACATTCAAGGACAAAATCAGCACTCCAGACCCCTCCCTCCTTTAGTTTCCCCTACTCTGTTTTAAGCAGCATGTTCTCTAATATTTATAAGGAAAGCATTTACAGACATCACCTGATTTTATAATTTGGGAGGGAAAACAATGGTAACTGATACCTAGCTTAATCTAGGTGTGCAGTCCTTTACAAAAATCATCCCTGTAATGACTGGGAGAAACGCAGTCCTCTATTCTTGATATGTGAAAGCTGTGTGAACCCTGTTGCCAGTATAGTTTCAGTTACACAAGAAATTTCCCAATCTGCCACCATGTAAAATAGTGTAAGCAGACTGAGGCTTGAATGTAATGAGTCGGAATGTGAATTAATTTGAAAATTTGATAAAATATTTTATTAATTTTTAATTAGACACAAATCAAGATGAAATTAAGGGTTCACTTAGCTAATGGAAGAAGCCTGATACCAATCTTTAAGTCAGCATGACAGGGAAATGAACACTGAATTCAGAGTCAAGAAACCCAAGTTCTTATCCCAGCATGTTACCTACACTCTCTGTGTCACCTTAGTCACTTCCCTTCTCTTGACAGTTTCCTCACTGATAAAATGAGTGGTGGAGCAAGCTTATCTTAAAGTTCCCCTCCAGAGCTAATATCTTGGAATATATGATCTGAGTCTGGGGAGTCCTGTGGCAGAGGCTGATGATTCTTGGGCAAATGGTCCTGGCACACATCCTGACATCGCTATGGGTATTTTCTACTCAGAGGGATGCAGGTCTGAATAGGATGAGTTCAGAATGCCATCTGAGTAGAGGGGATCAGGTTAGAGAACAACACAAGTGACTATATTCCTGCTAGGAATAATCATGAATCTCAATTTAGATCAGCCTCCCAGGGGAAAATTAGGAAGCCTGAAAATACCTCCTGGGAAATACATCTGGTCTCTCATGGGATCCCCCAGACCAGAACTTCAAGTCACTGTAGATGAGTCTGAATCCTTTAACCATTTTGTTCTACCTGCATACCTAGGACAGGGTCAGATGTTTCTAGAGATGGGGATGTCCGCTGGATATTCAGACCAAGAAAGAAATTTCAGGTGAAAATAAAAAACTTAGTTCACGCTTGCAATTACATTAAATTAATTAATCCCAAAATAACTTTACTTTAAAAATTACAATTCCAAATCCAAAGCATAGTTGTTTCTAATATGGGAAGAATCAATACTGAAGAACTTCTAAGGTTACATTGTTTTCTATTGTGTGTAGTCAGTAAAACCATCGTCATCATCATCACCATCATCTCAACTTGCTTTAAATATATTTTATATATCTTAATCCCAGAAATACAGAAATAAGAAAATAAAAATAATAGAAAATAAGAAAATAGATTCCTAGATACCAAGCATAATAATAAATTAAGTAAGTATCCCAATTATAGTAATGATACAAAAGATACTTTGTAAATACCAATAATTAATATATACATATCTTAAAATATATTCTAAAAAACATTACTAAGACATATTTTTTAAGTGTCAAATAAATGGAGAGACTTTAAAACTTTCCATAAAAAAATCTGAATATTGCAAAGATTACATTCTCCTCCAAGTTATTTTATAAGATTAATACAATCTTCATCAGAATTCCAAGTGGATTTTTTGGATGTGAACCATAAGAGCAGGGACTGCCTTAGTTTTTGCAACAATCTCAACATCATGCACAACACCTAGCACAGAATATCCACTCAGCAGATACTTGCTGAATCAATGGATAAAATGATTTTAAATTTCATTTGGAAAAAAAATGAGAGACTAATCAAAAACATGTGAGGAATAAGAATAATGTATGAGAAGGTTTACATTACTGGAATATTAAATTATATTATACAGCCAGAATAGTATGTGGCATGACAAAGAAATAGACTAACTTATCTGGAATGTTCAAAAACAGGTCCAAGTACATGTAGCCATTTTATATATAATAAAATACAGCATTTTAATTCAGTGGAGAAAGTGTAATAAGCAATGGAGAAACTGGAAACTCATTTTTTAAAAATTAGATTTCTATCTCATACATACATCCAAATAAATTCAAATGGATGCAATAGTTACGTGTAAAAGATGAAATAATAAAAACATAGATATGTGTTTACACAATACTTGGGCAGAGAGGACTTTTTAAAATGTCAAATGCCAGAAACAGAAAACAAAAAAACTATAGATACTGGCAACAAATTTTTAAAAACTGAAACTTCTGATTGTCAAGAAAATAAAAAATTAACAAAACTCACTAGAAACAAATGACAGTCACCTCATACCGGTCAGAATGGCCATCATCAAAAAATCTACAAACAGTAAATGCTGGAGAGGGTGTGGAGAAAAGGGAACCTTCTTGCACTGTTGGTGGGAATGTAAATTGATACAGCCACTATGGAGAACAGTATAGAGGGTCCTTAAAAAACTAAAAATAGAACTACCATACGACCCAGCAATCCCACTACTGGGCGTATACCCTGAGAAAGCCGTAATTCAAAAAGAGTCATGTACCACAATGTTCATTGCGGCACTATTTACAATAGCCAGGACATGGAAGCAACCTAAGTATCCATTGACAGATGAATGGATAAAGAAAGTGTGACATATATACAATGGAATATCACTCAGCCATAAAAAGAAACGAAATTGAGTTATTTGTAGTGGGGTGGATGAACCTAGAGTCTGTCATACAGAGTGAAGTAAGTCAGAAAGAGAAAAACAAATACCATATGCTAACACATATATATGGAGTCTAAAAAAAAAAAGTGGCTCTTATGAACTTAGGTGCAGGATAGGAATAAAGACGCAGAGGTAGAGAATGGACTTGAGGACACAGGGAGGGGGAAGTGTAAGCTGGGACAAAGTGAGAGAGTGGCATTGACATATATACACTACCAAATGTAAAATAGATAGCTAGTGGGAAGTAGCTGCATGGCACAGGGAGATCAGTTCAGTGCTTTGTCACCACCTAGAGGGGTGGGAGAGGGAGAGAGGGAGGGAGACGCAAGAGGGAGGGGATATGGGGATATATATGTATACATATAGCTGACTCACTTTGTTATACAGCAGAAACTAACACAACATTGTAAAGCAATTATACTCCAATAAAGATGTTAAAAAAAATTTTTTTTTAATTAAAAAAAAAAAGAAACAAATGACAGGCTGAGGAAAATAGTCTCTCATAGATCAATAAGAAAGAGACAAACACACCAAAATAAAAATAGACAAAGAATATGAAAAGGCAATTTGCACCCCACAAAAGATATGCATAATTAATACATAAAAACAGTTTAAACTCACTAGGAACCAAAAGTAATGCAAATACAAAAGATAATATACTGTTTTTCACTTAGCAATTTGGAAACATTTTTTAAATGATAATAAGTATTGTTAGTGAGGGCTGAATTTCATATTTTAGTATCAGGAAAGTAAATTAATACATCTTTTCTGGAAGGCAACTGGAATATCTACTAAAATTTAGCTTTTAAAGAGATGTGCATTGAAGAATTATTTATGACAGCGAAAAATAGGAGGCTATCTAAATATTCAACAATGAGGAACTAATAAACTATGGTACAGCCACATGAGTCATTAAACATTAAAATGATTAGGAAGAGAATTATCTAATGATATGAAAAGGCATTCACAAAACATTAAGAGGAGAAGTAGATTTATGACACATATGTAAAGTAATGATCCACCTCCCTTCATTAAGTATATATTCTCATGGGAAAAAACTGGAAAGATAAGCATCAAATTTATCAATAATTATCTGATTATTTTCAGAATCATAAAAGAATATTTAAAAGATAAAATAAATAATAAAATATTGGATAGAAAATTGTATATAACTTACGACAACAAATAAATGATAAAAAGAAAACACGCATACAAAGAAAATAGAACAGAGTGAACACACATGCAGGCATACACCCAGAATTTATCATAAAATACAAAGAGTACTGGCTTATATACCAAAGCAAAGGCTTAAGATTCTGCCTTTGACATGGTAAACAAGAGTGTCAAATTTTTGTTTATCTTGATACACTAGAGTCTTATGGAAATTTTTGGCTTTATACAATTGCTAAATGAAAAAATTTTCCATATTCAGCATAGAAAATAAAACCTATCCAATGCCCCAACTGTATGTAGTTTTTACAAAAATGTATGTATACCATACCACAGGGGTCTCCAACCCCCAGAACCGGGCCACACAGCAGGAGGGGAGTGGCAGGCGAGTGAGCAAAGCTTCATCTGCATTTACAGCTGCTCCCCATCGCTCGCATTACCTCTTGAGTTCCTGAGTTCCGTCTCCTGTCAGATCATCGGCGGCATTAGATTCTCATCGGAGCAAGAACCCTACTGTGAACTGTGCATGCGAGGGATCTAGGTTGTGCACTCCTTACGAGAATCTAATGCCTGGTGATCTGAGGTGGAGCTGAGGCAGTGATGCTAGCGCTGGGGAGCGGCTGCAAATACAGATGATCATTAGCAGAGAGGTTTGCACAGAGACCATAATAAATCAACTGCTTGCAGACTCATATCAAAACCCTATCAGTGAGAGGCAAGTGACAGTTAAGCTGCATCTTACGGAGTAGACTGGACATGAGAAACACACGGGTGTCACTGTCTCCCATCGCCCCCAGATGGGACCATCCAGTTGCAGGAAAACAAGCTCAGGGCTCCCACTGATCCCGCATTATGGTGAGTTGTATAATTATTTCATTATATATTACAATGTATTAATAATAGAAATAAAATGCACAATAAATGTAATGCGCTTGAATAATCCCGAAACCTTCCCCCCTCCTCCGAGTCCGTGGAAAAGTTGTCTTCCACGCAACTGGTCCCTGGTCCCAAAAAGGTTGGGGACCGCTGCCATACCAAGAACAGAGTCTCAAAAATATTATTATAGTATCTGTCTACCCTGAATCATGTTTTTAGGTTCAGTGCCTAATTTAAAATGTTTTACTTTTGGTATTTTCCTTTGAGTGTTCATTGATTTATTAACTATTACCAGCAATGTCTTCACTAGAAATCTAAGCTCTGTTCTTCATGTTTTGTAAGAAAACAACCCTAGACTTGCTGATATAGCAGCAAAAGTAGGTTTAATCCAGAAAATGCAATAATGGAAGACACGTTAAAATATTAATTTTAATTTCTGAAGTAATGCTTAGAATCTAGGTATCATTTTTAAACATTAGCAAAATATTTTCCTGTGCCCTATAAAAATGAAATTGGTACTTTAAGACTTGCTTATAGCATATATAGAGAAACAAGTAAATGCAAATAATAGGAGTATTTGTGAAGGTAGGTAGAGATTGTATTGAATGATACAGTAACAGGTAACATTTATAAAGCACTTGCTACGTACCAGGATCTATTCTACATGCTTAACTTGTTTAATTCTCACAATAATTCTATGAAATATGTGCTATTATTGTCTCCATCTTACAATCAAAGAAGCCGAGACAAAGAGAATTTAAATAACTTTCCCAGGTATCAGACAGCTAGCAAGTGGTAGAACTAGGATTTGAACCAGATAGTTTGACTCCAGAGCCCCCCATCTTATTCATAACCTTAAATAGAAAAGACAATGTTATAATATGACCTGGCAGTTGATCAATTCAAGCACTGTGACTAGTTCAGTATCAACCTACCAAATAAAGTTACAACTTAATATCACTGTAATTTAAGATAAAGCCATTTCTCTAGGCCCCGTATCATAGACACATAATTTAAAAGGTAGAAGGGATCATAGAAACTGTACACTTTCACCACATCACACTCATTAGTCACCATAGGATACTGGTTAACTACAAGAAGTAAAGAGGCACCATGTTCACACCAAGAATGAGGAAACTGGGCCACCTCATATCTAGTTTAAGTTGAAAGTACAAGATCACAGACAATTCCTAATTTACAAATCGATTTGGTTCTAAAATTTCACACGTGAGAACAGACGCATTTTGCCCGAGATACAATATCCTACCAGACATGGTGTTGGATTCCTAGGTTCGCCTTCTAAAGCACATATAATGGTAAATGCTCTTGGAGCACCTCTGAGTTCAATAGTACTGTAAAAGCCTAACCAACCTGCATAACAATGTTTTTACAGAAAGAGATGGATCATCTCCTCCGTGCAGTCTTGGAAGAGAAACATAGTCCCTCCTAGCTATACCTTTGCCCTCTCCACACACACAGTCATCTACTTCTCTCCAGCAGAGTCCTGAGAAAGAGTGCCGGAGGAAGATGCAGAAAGTTAACAGTTAACGCTGGGATACTGCAGTAAACCCTCAGCCACATTTAATCTCAGTGGGATTCTTGTCACTTCTATTCAGGGGCTCCTTGGCCATGATTAGTCCACCTACTTCTCTTTTCACGATAACTGTAACCTCTAACTAGGCTTTCTCTTCTTTCATGACCCTGTAAATCCTTGCTACTCAAAGCATGGTGCTAGGGCAAACAGGATCTTCACCTGGGAGCTTTTAGAAACGCAGAATCTCAGGTTCCACCCAATATCTGCATTTTAGCCAGATGGGAGGGGGCAGTGGTTGGTATGCATATAAAAGTTTGAGAAACACTGTCCTTCTGTCATTAAAGGACTTAATATTTATTTTTTGTCTAAAATTTTTTTGATATTATCATTTTTAAAAAATCAAACTAAAAAATTCCATGTGTACCACCCCCCAATACCCTCACCTTAGATTCTAGCGAAAGTCAGATGCCTTCAGTGATAACGTTCCTGCTTGTCTACCTCAATCAGAATCACCTGGGGAACTTTAGCCCCGAGCTCATCCCAAACCAATTAAGTCACATTATCTGGGGTTGGGCTGCTGGTTACTCTAAAGTAAAAATTCTCTGTTTCAGAGAAATCTAAACCCCATGATTTTCCAAACCTTGACACAGGAACTGGGTAGTACACTGTGGGTAGCACAGGAAGTACAGCATGTGTGTTACGGATGGGGGTTCTGGTAGAGGGTAGAAATATTCAGGATGTAGGGTGAGTGTAGGCAATGTAGCATTCAAGTCCCTGCTGGGGTTAGAGAAGCAGCTAGATATGGGGGGATGGGAGAGGAAGCTGAGAAAAGAGTTCTCCATGACAGGCATCTAGAAAATTTGCTGGAGGTAGGTGACCTTAGGTGAAAGGGACATAAGTAAGTCAAAGTGCCTAAGCCAGAGACTACCTGTGTGCAGAATTCCCCAAAACACTCTCTTAGTTAGCAGTTTGCTTGAATTCAACACCTACCCAATGTCTCTGTCAAAACATAAGGGACAAAGATCTTTTGCAAGGTAGACTGTGGGACTTGAAAACTCTAACAGCCTAAGTCCTAAGACTTCTTTATGACCTTAAACTTCTTGGGGTTTAAGAAACGTAAATAATAAAAGTAGTTTGACTCAAGTTGTACTGACATTTGTCTCAATTTGATGATGGAAATATGCCCAGAGCTGCCTAGGAGTCAAGCATATATTTGAGTGAATGCTTGTAAATTTCTTATCATAATAAAGGTATTGTGATAACCATATTGTCTCAGTAACCTGCTTACAGGACTCCCTTCCCTTGGCTTCCCTCTGACTGTCCTTAATTGACTTGCACACTCAATTCTTCAATGGCCAGTTTTTCCTTTATGCTGGGAGTCTTAAATATTAAAGGCAATGTTATATCTGGCTGCTGAGTCAAATGGAGAAAAAACAAGTACATAGTTAATCATGAGAGGCCATAGCTAATATGATTTAAAATTACATCAGTATTGCAGAGAGACAAACTCTTTCATGATGGCATTTCCTTTTTTTCTTAACCTTTCACAGTCAACAGCTTTTTTTTTTTTTTTTTGGCCACACCAGCATGGCATGTGGGATCTTAGTTCCCTGACCAGGGATCAAACCCGTGCCCCCTGCAGTGGAAGCTTGGAGTTTTAACCACTGGAATGCCAGGAAAGTCCCAACAGCAAATTTTATAGTACTTTTTCTATCAGTCCTGAAACCAATCAAATATTCTTCATACCACAATTATCCTGGTTTAGAGGGATTAAGAACACACAGGATATCTTGAAAGTACGTCCACCTTTTACCAAGAGTAGTGTAAAGCAACTTCAAGAATCCCTGCTCATTTAATGGAAATTAAAACATTATCAAGATGACACACACAGAAGAAAGAAGGAATCCCCAGAAAGAATACGATAAATACTAAGGCATTGGTATAAGTTGTTTAAAAGGATAGAGGTCTTATTATAATAACAGCGAAATTTTCTCGCCTTCTTTTCTTCCTGTAACAGACAGAAAGGATGGAGTAGAGAGATCAGATGCTCTGAAAAGCTACACTCATCTTAATGACCACCATAAGTTCTTAAAGACTTAACAGTTTTTAACATTTTTACTACTTAAAACTGCACGGTGAGGCCGTGAAGCCTTTACTCTGTGACAAGGGTGAGAAACCCACAGCCTCACCACACCTGTGCCATTGCCAATGTAAATTTCCTCTCCATGCCTTCTCACCATACGCATTTCAGCTGCTTTCCCCATCAGTTCTTTTCCTCGCCCATTTTCTACTGGTTATCAGTAGAAGTTGAGCTGATGGAAATCACCTTTGCCCTTTAAACATGCTGTCAGTTCCAGACCAGTGGCCTTGGGCTCAGCTTAGATCAGTGGCACCACTCACTCCCCTCAATCCCACCCCTGGGTAATTAATTAATACACCAAGAAAGGCTTTAAGATTCCTTTTGCTGGGATATTTTTAAGCTCGAGAAGTTTAAGAATAAGTTAGTCCTTCTCCACATCCACTCCAGTCTTCTACCCTTAATTTTTTCTATATGTTTGACTCTTAGCACTGCTGGCTCTTGGGTGGATTTCACACAGTTCCTTCCCAAGTATAAGTGGAAAGATTCCAGTTGGTTCTCCTATCCTGCCACCTGCTCTGAACTTTCTTCAGATTTGCCCCTGAGGTGACCCTGGAAGAATCCTCAACATTCAAGCTCTTAACCTATGTCTCCTGAGCAGATGCAAAGAAGCTCAGCAGACCCAAGACTGATTACTACAGTCACAATTCTATTGAGTACCTACATACAATCATTACAAATATAGTTACATAGCAATTATAATCTGATCTAACGCAAGGGTCATAGGTTTTGGAACCAAAGAGACCTGGCTATCACTCAAATTTACCACATGCATAACGTTGGAAAAGTTACTTAGTTTCCTGCATCTCAATTTCCTTTTCTATATATTTGAGATACTACTGTCTGCTCCGTGGAGTTGCTAGGAGAATTACCTAAAATAATCTGTATAAAGGGCTTAATGCTGAACCTGGAACAGAGTAGGTACTCAATAAATATTAAACTATATTTTGTTTATTTTTTGATCTGTGTGTACCAGACCAAAAATAAATTTTATAAATATGTTCATGTATCATCTAAATTTTCATGTTTAGGTGACTGCTTTGGTTCACATGAAACTTCTATGCTGGTGGAATCTAGAGGAATGAATTATCTCACAAGTCAGGCAGAGCATAAAAGGGACTTAATAATTCAGCCTCTCTCCCAGCTTCTACTCAGTTGTGCTTATGTTAACTGATGGAAGCAGCATGTGATGGAGAACACGAAGAGAAAATTTTGAGTTTCTATACAATCTTAGTTATGACATAACAATTATTTGAAATATCATTCACTTCAATCCAAGGATGACTTATTAAGAATGTTGCATTCTTGGGACTTCCCTGGTGGCGCAGTGGTTAAGAATCCGCCTGCCAATGCAGGGGACACGGGTTCTATCCCTGGACCAGGAATTTCCCACATGCCGGGGAGCAACTAAGCCCATGCACCACAACTACTGAGCCTGTGCTCTACGGCCCGCGAGCCACAACTACTGAAGCCCGCGTGCCTAGAGCCCGTGCTCTGCAACAAGAGAAGCCACCGCAATGAGAAGCCCACACATCGCAACGAAGCGTAGCCCCCGCTCACCGCGACTAGAGAAAGCCCACGTGCAGCAACGAAGACCCAACACAACCAACCAACCAAATAAATAAATAAATAAATAAATAAATAAATAAATAAAATGGGTGACATAGATTAGTGGCTATATTAGTACAATACTAGAAAAATAACTCAGTGCTGAACATATATTTTAAAAAAAAGAATGTTGTATTCTTATATGCTATGGGCAGAGTAAACTGTACTTCTATACACTGATTCAAATGCAGAGAGTACAGTCATTAAGGCAAACAACAAAACATTTTAAAACATTAAGTCAAATGGAGCCAGAGCTATGGATAAAATTGTTCCCCCAAACTGGGACTTACCTGGTTGGTGCAGTGGTTAAGAATCCGCCTGCAAATGCAGGGGACACGGGTTCAATCCCTGGTCTGGGAAGATCCCACATGCCACGGAGCAACTAAGCGCGTGTGCCACAACTACTGAAGCCCGCGCGCCTAGAGCCCGTGCTCTGCAACAAGAGAAGCCACCACAACGAGAAGCCCACGCACTGCAACGAAGAGTAGTCCCCGCTCGCCGCAGCTAGAGAAAGCCCGTGCACAGCAACGAAGACCCAACGCAGCCAAAAAATAAATAAAATTTAAAAAATAAATAAATAAAATTTTTTAAAAAAATTGTTTCCCAAAGCTCTGGCTGCTCTCATTAAGAAAAATCACCTCAAAGATATCTTAAAAGATAGTTAATTCTTCAGCTACCTTATTCATATTTACAGATAAAATATTTTCACCCCCAAACTGCTGCAGGTTTCTATAGAGATAGATAGATAAATAGATAGATAGACTTATAGACAGATAGATAGACAGACAGATAGACGGACATCAATAGACAGATAACTTCAAAAGCCAGAGCATTTCTCCCAGGAGGTAATCAAGAGCATTACAAAACATTGGGGACCTAAATGTGGTCATCTTTGTCAAAATAAATGTGTAAATGTATTTATTTGCTGTGTATTAAGTACAAGTACCTAAAGCAATGCAACTTGCATAGCATCTCTTCGAGAGACACTATGGCAACCCTCACTCCCAAAGGCATGAAGACCAATATAATTACAACACAAATCCATCCAACCGGTACCTAACCTCCCAAAGCAAATACTGTGCACAGCCTTTACTTGAAGACTAAATAAGTTTTCAACTTGCCATCTGTCTTACAGGTTACAGTCAAGGATTCCAAATGATGCTCTGGTGAGGTAAAAAATAATAGATCAGAGTCATATTTGACAACAGCTGGGGAACATCCCAGACTGCACTTAAACACCATAAAGCCTGGGATCTTCACGCATTGAGCTCTCTCCACAATGAGGAAGACATAGGAGACTGAGAAAACATACTGCAGGAGTACCTCACTGCCATATTTTAAATTTTTGCTATTTTTTCTTGAAACCATTCAGCATGCAGATATGATTTCAAAATATTACAAACACTCATATATGTAATTGGCTGAATTTTACCTAATTCTCCTCCTGACATTGTCTCCTGACTTTCTCCTGTTGAATATAGGAAAATAAAATCATCGGCAATCTCATATAACAGTAATATAATGTGATTTGGGATCATAAGAGAAAATAACTTTTTAAAAGAAATTTATTTTACTGAACCCATTTGAAATTATAAATGGCCACCTGTGTTCCAGGACATCCTAGTTCCAATGCATTTTTTACTTGTCTCCACTAGAGTTTTAGTGGTTTCTTTGTATTCAGAGTTAGCCTTTTACCTGTGTACCAGATTACCCTAGTCCTCCTATAATCATAAAAATGAATATAGGGACTTCCCTGGTGACACAGTGGTTAAGAATCTGCCTCCCAAGGCAGGGGACACGGGTTCGAGCCCTGGTCCAGGAAGATCCCATATGCCGCGGAGCAACTAAGCCCGTGTGCCACAACTACTGAGCCTGCGCTCCAGAGCCCGCGAGCCACAACTATTGAGCCCACGTGCCACAGCTACTGAAGCCTGTGCACCTAGCGCCCATGCACTGCAACAAAGAGTGGCCCCTGCTCACCGCAACTAGAGAAAGCCCACACGCAGCAATGAAGACCCAACAAAGCCAAAAATAAATAAATAAATAAAAATGAATATAATTATTTTATCCATAATGAATTTACAAATGAGATCCTTACCCCTAAATATAATATGATTCCATAGAACATAAATCTCCAGAAAAAGCATCGCCGAAGGGCATTAATGAGTTTGGGATTTTTCTTTGAGGCCAATTCTCTATCCCATTCTCTGCAAAAGAACACAAAATGGGACCAGTAAGTTGCATGTGCAAATATCTGAGTTCTCTATTTCCCTTAACATAGTTTTATTCACACAAGTACATTCAAGGAGATTAACCCAAGTGACTAAAGAGACAAAACCTTGGGGGGACCTTCCAACACCAACGCTCAGGCAGATGTTTGGCAGAATTCAATGCTCCGCCATATATAAATTTTCGAGGAGTTGACTTCATGAAAAGGCCACTCTGTATGTGTTAAAGAAAGGTTCTGGGCTTCTAAAAAGCAATGAATGCAAGAGGTGGACAAATAAAATATGACTCTTATGAATACACATTGCTGTGCTTAGAACAAGGTGAAAAATAAATATTTAATTTTTTTCCCTTCACCTCTTGATCTTTACCTGTTTAGAATTGTAGTGGATTTTACAAAATCTAACTGTCAAACCGAAAACAAGATTAAAAGTCAGGTGGATTTTTCTGTGATTTAACATTAGAAAAACTTGTTGTTTTTAAATGTAGGGGTATGAAACAAGTATCATCAACTTTGATTTTCAAATACTAAAGTCATTCTTTACAATAAAAATCTTTGGAAAATTAGAACAGAATCAAATTCTATATTTTCTGGCAGGAATAGAAATTAAATAAGTCTGAAAAATGGTTGGTGTCAAATAAATGTTTTTGTTTTCTTTTAAATACTGTACATTCATCAGCCGATTATATTTACATTTTTGCCACTACTTTCTGTTCATAAAAACCTTCTCTCTCTTCCCAAGTGGATAAAATATATCCCTAAATGTTACCCTCATCTTCATTGTTAAACTGTACAGAGACGAAAAGTTTCACAGGAAAGAACTATATAAAGACTTTATATTTTATCAACAGCTATTTTCATTACTATCCATCTACCATTATTAGAGGTGGTTCTAAGTTACTCCAAAGGAAGACCACACAACTGAGATTTGAGGGCAGGTTTGGCAGTCATGGGCATTGTGCATGGACACTGGCTTCCCTGAAAATCTTACTATCTATCATGCCTAATTACGCTATGCCATCCATCTACCTGCTCACACTCTTCCCACTCTTTCACTCACACACAAGACTTGCCTCCCATCCATGTCATTTGGTGATTCACAACGGGGTAAGAAGCTAAATATGGAGACAGATTCTGCCTCTCTTTCAAAGGAAGAATGAGTCAGATGAGAAAGCCAGGAAGAGAGGTGGTACATAAACCAAAGAAATGGTTTCAAGTTGGGAAGAAGTGGTCCACTCTTAAGTCATGGTAGGAAGATGTCATTATATTTGACATTAAGAGACCTCTGATGACCCTAGTCAGTGTCATTTTAGGAATATGGTAGACACAGAAACCATATTTCAGGGAGCTGAGATGTAAAGGAAAGGAGAAGTAGAGAGACGAGGAGAGCACAGAGATATTAGCTGTGGGAAAAAAAAAACGAATGAGGTAGCGATCTGAGGGGAAGGCAAAGCTGGGGAATTTTTCAGTGGATGGGACTTGAACTACTGGACACTGAGGGAAGGAATCAGCAGCGAGAGTAGATGGGGTGGTTCCCGCAACACCACGACAGACCCAGTAAGCATTCCAAACACCAAGACTTGAATCATAATGGAAGAAATTTTATACTTATCAAGTTTGTAGCTTAGCTACAATCATGAAATGGATGTGCGGTCTGCATACAGGAGTAATGCACAGGGTTCAAATCCACGGCCACAAACTGAGCCAGATGGGCCAAGGTACCTCAACCACATGGTAACCACCTAGGGCCTTTGTCACATGTCATCTTTGAAATCTGTGGCCAGGGTCACTTTCCAAGGGTGCAGAGATACAAAGTACTATAAGTGGTATTTCACTCTTTCAAAATATTTCAGTAAATTCTAAATAACAATTTTTATAAAAAAGAAATAACAGAGTGAAGAAGAGATACCCCAAAAAAGACAAAAATAATAAAGTCTATGGACTTATGCTGGCACAGTGTTGTTGGATTGAAACAAAATAGGTACATTTTAAACACTGAATTGATATGGAGACACAATGAAAACTGAGGAGAAAAAAATGTTAGGCCAGATAATCCTACAAATTCAGGTTATGTCCTCTATTTGGCCATAAGTAAAAATAAATCTGGAGTACGCAGGTTTTGATTAACCTAGTCCTACTCTGATTAATCTTTCCCTCAGCATCCATTTAGAACTTAGATATTCATCATCTACTATATTATTTTGAACTTGCTGATATACCTACAATATACTATGTTTATATATTTTATCTGTGCAGAAGTGTTACAGGTTTTTACATAATGCTAGCCATTTCACATTCAATCATCATTCATTCATTCAACAAATATTTACTGAGCACCTACTACAGTCAGCCCTTCATGTCTGCGGGTTCCTCATCCTCAGATTCAACCAACTGGGGATGGAAAATACTCACCAAAAAAAATTCCAGAAAGTTCCAAACAGCAAAACTTGGATTCTTCATGTGCCGGCAACAATTTACATAGCATTTACATTGTATTATGTACCATAAGTAATCTAGAGATGATTTAAACTATACAAGAGGATATGTGTAGGTTATATGCATTTTGTATAAGGGACTTGAGCATCCATAGATTATTACATCCGGGGGAATCTAGCAAGGGACAACTGTATATACCAGACCCTATTCTAGACCCTATTCCAGGCACATCATAAGCTGAACAAATCAAACAAAAACAAAACAAAACAAAAAAATATATCCCTGCCCTCATGGCACGTACACACACTAAGTACTCAATATTAGGAGCTGGACCTTGAACTTGGAAATGTGAACCTGCTACTCCCACTAGCCTAATTCTTTGAATAAATCAAGAAAAAGTAAGGTTGAATATCTTATTTGCCCTGAAATTTCAAAAGAAATTCAATGAATTTCATGAAAATAAGGTAAACAAATTGCAAATCTACTCAACTATTTTATTTTGGTGCAGTAAAAAGTAGCTACTTCTTTTTCTTTTTCTTTTTTCTGTCAACTCCCTCTCCCCTTTCCCCTTCATCTGGTATCAGACCCTGTACTGCTGGCACAAGACCCAGTCTAGCTCATTCATAGATTGTTGTTGGTCCAAGGAGTGAGCTTGTGACTCAAAAGTTTCTGGGATTTTTCACATTTGGCCACAGAGAAAGGACTCTTTCCTCTGTGGTCTATAAAAATATGAGCAAAGAGTTCTGAGGACCCACTGAATGGAGGAAGCTGGTCTGAGAGAATAAAACCAGTTCCTGGTTCCACTGAGTCCCTAAGGCCAATTCTCTACCTAGGCCTTCACACAGGTTGACTACATAAGCCAATAAATTCCCTCTTAAATAAATTCACTGGCAACCAAAAGGATTATAACCAATACCCTTAGAAAGGGAGACTTCTTTACAACGGGAAACACTGTTCCTGGGGAGGCCAGGAGTGTAGACCTGGGTTTGAACCACAGCTCAATCAATTATTAGCTGGAAAATTAAATCATCTCTCTGAGCGTCAGTTTGCTCTTCTGTAAGACAGAGATAATGATGCTTTCCTTCCAGAGTGGCTGAGAGGAGATACTACACTTGGCATTCAACGTATACTCAAAAATATGAAATTTTTACATTTCTTTGACATCCAACAGCCTTTACCCTAAAATTTCCAAGTATGTACATTTGTATTCACACATTAAGATTATGGAGGCAAATGTACACAACTTGCTTCATAAAGATGTGATTGCAGTCTTCACAAAATCCGTGTAATAGTCTTTAAAGGCAGGTAGCTTCTCAGAATTCAAATATGTGTTTTTCAAAAAAAGGTCCTATCTCAGGAAAATGGTTTTTTTTCTTTCATCCTTTCATTGTTTAATTCTTGACTAATCAAGACTTCATCAAGAAAATAGGATGTTCCTATTATAAATATGCCATTTTAAGAATTAAACCCTCTCATGTCTGTTCTCTAGTCTCTAAATAATAATATTAATTTCTCTCTTCAATAAACAATGTGCATGAACATACCTTTCCAATTTTTCAGATAGATTGTCAGCAGAATCAGAAGAAGAGATATGGTATATGTCTGACAATTCCAGGCGCTGTCTGTACCCTTTCCTCAAAATTGGTCTGGTCCAGCTAAAATAAAGAGAGGAGAGACAGATATAAATGTTAACTTGATTTGATCTCCAGTGTAGACTTGGAATCAGATACAGTTTCAAATTTTCTAGTATGTGGAAAATGGTGGTAGTGCATAAATACGAGAATAAAATAAGCCAACTTATAGGAATGCCAGGGAGTCATATCTTACAGAACACAACTCTATAAAACAGCATCACCTCTGAACTGATGTGACTATAGCTTTGTCTAAAAGGATCGGGGATGACGGTAGAATCATCATCTTTCCCAGAGGGAAAAAACAAACTGTTAAACATTCTAGACTAAAAGTATTCTTCAAGAAAAAAAAAAAAGAAGAAAATTCCCCAAAATAACCAGATACTAGGAGTTTATAGTTTGCTGAAGTCCAGTCTCTACCACTTCAAATACAAAATGATCTCTGAATAAGAAGACAGACCCTCAAACAACACCCTTATATAATTTTGTTAACCATAGCTCACAGTACTCAGCAATGAGCTATTTGTTGAATGAACTGACTGTAGCTGGAGTATCAATTTGTTGACTTAATCATCACCCCTGAATGAGAGTGGGGATCATTATTTTCTTATGTTTTGTCTCCTCACCCCATAGCAGTTATGCACATCTGCCCGCTACGCATCTAATAAATAACAATTTATGATGGAAGCTAGGGAAGCTGGCATAGTAAATACTTATGCAGGATACTCTAGTTATTTTCAAATACATTGTTTCTAACTACTGTGAATAAGGCAAAATAATCTTCACAGAGATAAGAAAATCTAAAAAGAAGTCAAAGACAAGGGAAAACAAAGAGGAAGGAGGGAGGGGCAGGAGAATTGTAAAACAAAGAAATCACGTACAAAGAGAAACTTCTAAATGAAATTTGAGCAAATGAGACCTTTCTCATGTGAAATTTCATATATTTATTTATTTTTTAACATCTTTATTGGAGTATAATTGCTTTACAATGGTGTGTTAGTTTCTGCTTTATAACAAAGTGAATCAGCTATACATATACATATATCCCCATATCTCCTCCCTCTTGCGTCTCCCTCCCACCCTCCCTACCCCACCTCTCTAGGTGGTCACAAAGCACCGAGCTAATCTCCCTGTGCTATGTGTCATATATTTATTAAAGAAAGGAATTGAACTTGGAATCAGTGATTCCCAACATATGCTTTTACCCTTACCATCTTTCTTTTCTCCAGAGAGTCCTAAAATTTGGTGTCATCGAGACTTTGGTAATACATCAAAATTCATGTTACCCACCAAAAATCAATAGGGAGTGTTTTAGCAATATCTGAGAAGCAAAATAAACTTATACTAGGAAAAGTATTCTAGCAAAGCCATTCAGAATAAAAAGAGGAAATGCTATGCCAAATGCAAACATTTTGACATTGTTTCAGGGCAAAACTTTGGAGAAGGCTCTCATGTCCACCTTCACCACTCCCACCCCAAGAGTCCAGATTCTCGTTTCACTTCCCTTGTCTCCACCTTCTTCAGTCAGCCACTGCCCTGTGTTCCTGATGTCTCTGCAACTTGTCCTTCCTTAAAATTTAACTGAATTAAGACCCAGCTCAAGGACTTCGCTGGCGGTCCAGCAGTTAAGACTCCACGCTCCCAATGCAGGGGGCCCGGGTTCGATCTCCGGTCAGGGAACTAGACCCCACACGTCGTAACTAAAGACCCCACATGCTGCAACTAAAGATCCAGCGTGCCACAACCAAGACCCGCACAGCCAAATAAATAAATAAATAAATATTTTTTAAAAAAAAGAAGACCCTGCTCAAAGGCTCAGTAGTTTCACCAACCATTTCTGACCAAGATATCAACGAGTGACAATGGCTTAATATGTCAGTTTCTTCCATTAACTTGCAATATTTGCATCTTAACAAGAGCCTTCAAACCTCAGCAAAGGGTGATAATTGTTTTATCTTTATTGCCCAGTGTGATCCATTGGCAATTTCTCCTGGAGAACAAGAATAAAAATAGTTAAGGACAGTCTGAACACAGCAGTTAAAGAAGTGCTGTGATCATGCAGCATCTGCATTGGGCATCGTCTGTGAGAGTGCTGGCACACCCGCCTGGCACTCACAATCCACTAGCCAACATAAGCACTTTGGAAGCACATTTGCCAATACAGGGGGCAGTAAGGGTGTGAAAAATCTGGGACAGCAATTTAGGATACAAACTCCATTCTGTTGGTTATAAGCCTTTGTAAACTTAAGAAGTGAAAAGGTGAAGCAAGTGTTTAATACTAATAAAAAAATTATGTGTATATAGCACTTTCACAAACACTAGCATATTGTGATTTTAATTTGAAAATCTTGATAGGTAGGTAGAACAAGAAGAGATCATTGCCCTACTTTAAGGATAAAGAAATGGAGGCTCAAAGATGCTAAATTTGTCTGTTACTAAATGCCAAAAACTAGATTTTTACCACATTCTTCTGATGTCATGCCTTCCTTTACCATGTTCAGCTCTTATATTTAGGAAAATTAAGCTTGGTGGGTTATTCTAGACATAGTGCTGGAATGCGGGTCTGGAAGCAGTGAGACCAGAAGCTAGCAGACTGCAGGCAGTGGTGTGGTGTGGTGTACTGACAAATCTTTAATAACCATGCCTTCTCCAGGAAAACAAAAAACAAAAAGTGACTTATGGTATTTGCCAATTTCTGTGGTGTAAATACTCCCACCATGACCAGTTTCAAGTCACCAAATGTGAAGTCACTGAACACAGAGTTGGGAAGAGATACACAGCTGCATATTATAAGATAGTGTGATTACCATTCAGATACAATCAACATAACCTCAATACATAGATAATAATTATGTAGTGATAACTTTTCAATTACTATCTTTGTTTTAACATAATTTATTTAATTGTAAGTATAAATCAATTAATTTTTAATACTAGTTGTTCTTAACAACCAGCTCACAAAGTTCCTGAAAATTTAACAATCAGCTCAGCCAGAAAGGGCCAACTGCAATAGATCACTGACTGCCAGATGGTTGTAAGACTCAGAACAAGGGTAATAGCATTGAGAATGGAAAGGAAGGGGCCTATGGAAAATTTAGAAGAGAAAAATATACTCTATCTATTAATAAACCTTTCATTTTCAGTATGTTTGAAATTGTTAAAATATGAAACTAAATTTACAAATAAAGAGAAGTTCACTATCTGTAAATATTACAATACCAAAGACATTTGCAGGAAATTTAAAAGCAAATCTTTTCTTTCTTTTAAAAACTAAATAAACATACATCTTTTGGTCCATATCTAAGACCTGATCACCATTTCCATTAATGAGTTTCTAGCTCATTTTTAAAATACTTTAAGTAACACCTACATTTATAAAAAGCTTCCTGCGTTATCCATGCCCATTTTAATATATATGTTATACCAAGACATCTAGTTTTTATTATCAAGAGTTCCATAGCCCAGCATCATCAAATCAAACATATTCAGTAGTATTAAAAGTTAGCCATTTATAATTATTAATATAATTTAGTGTTTCTGACAGATTCACTACAGTAAACCTATATTTGTAACCTGAAATAGAAACAACTTAAGGTAAATTATGAGAACTAAAATCAATTAACCTTAGGCTGCCTGGCAATCACCAGAGTTATCTGAAAGAATTTATTTTGTGAGATTAAACCAAAAAGACAATTGAATGAAATTTCTGCCCCATCAAGGAGGTCTCCATGACTACCTCAAGCCAGTCGCAGAAATACAAAAAACAAAACAAAACAAACAAAAGACTCCCCAGGTATCTACACTTAGACATTCAATGAAATATTAGTTACTGTAAAACTCCAGCCACCGCTTTTTTTGAATGAGCTTGAGTATGTTAAACATACTTGGATAGAATTTAGAAATGCCAACTCAGGATTTGTACTTCAGTATTTCTTCCATTAAATATTAATGAGTACCCAGGTGTTTCATTAGCAAGGCAGGTACACCTGGGATAACCAAAAGCAATAAACACTATTCTTCCTCCTTATCCTCAAATTTGCTCCCACCCACCCTTCCTCTAACCTCTAACTGACCTTACCCTTCTCCTTCATCCATAACCTGTCAGTGTATATTGAAAATGGACTTATAAATTGATCTACTTAGAAACTGTGACAGTTTCCAAAGTTCTCGTTATTTCTAACAGAAACTAGCTAATCATTAATTACAAGGTAGCAGACAGAAATCCTTAAGATATATAGTTCTTTATAACCTAAAATTTTGGGACTTCCCTGGTAGCGCAGTGGTTAAGAATCCGCCTGCCAATGCAGGGGACACGGGTTCGAGCCCTGGTCCGGGAAGATCCCACATGGCACGGAGCAGCTAAGCCCGTGTGCCACAACTACTGAGCCCGTGAGCCACAACTACTGAAGCCCACGTGCCTAGAGCCCATGCTCCGCAACAAGAGAAGCCACCGCTCACAGCAACTAGAGAAAGCCCGTGTGCAGCAACGAAGACCCAATGCAGCCAAAAATAATAATAATAATAATAAATAAATAAATTTATTTAAAATATATATTTCCTAAAGTTTTTCAACAAACTTTAAAAAAGTCTAGTACCCAGACACACTGTGCACTTAACGATAAGAGTCTTCAAGTTTTATTAAGGAAAAATGCTATCACTTGATTTTTTTTAATATATACACACACATACACACAATGAAACTGTATTTAGTTTCTTTTCTTAGGACAAAATTTCCGATTTTTACATAAATTTAGAGTGACTTGTAATTCCTCATGATGAAAAGAATTTTCCAATTATAGACACTATTAAAGCCTTGATTTTCATGAAACCTATCCCCGTAAAACCACATAATTAAAGCTTATAATCATTTTTCCATTTGACATTTGGCTTTTATTAATCCAACAGAGGCATCTGACATTTTCATCTGCTAGAATTTAAGATAAAGGTCAGGTATCAGATCTTTTCAGTTTCAAATGATTTTGTTTGTATAAAACAATCATGCCTCCACATTATTTAACATTACTTTTGATTTAACTAGCCAGATAAAATGAAATGAAATAGCAAATTCAAACCCATGGTTGCATGACACATCTCCCAAATACTGACAAACTGATACACTCAAATGACTAAGTCTTCTTCCTTTTTGCATGAAATAATACTTGAGGAACTAAGTAGAAATTACTCTAAACTGCTTAGTATGGACAAATTTAAATATGCTAGAGGTTTTCTCATCATCCAATATGTTTACCATGAGTTTGAAATAGCCCAAATAAGCTGGATAGTCCTAACTAAAGAAAATGTTGAAGTTCAGGCTGAGGAAAGAGGGGGAATCATTTGAACAGACTGTGACAACAAATCTCAAATTCCTGCAGCATATTCTGCCAGTTTGCTTTAGGTTTTTTGATAAATGGCTATGATGGGAAGAATTGAGTTGAGACCAGAAGTCATTTCATCTCTAAAAGGATGTTTCTTTTCTAATTCATATAAATAACACTTCAAATGTCACAGTTATTTTATCAACTTAGATCTGGTGTTATCTTATAGTTGGATATGTTTTTTCTCAATGAATTTTAGTAAAACTAAAACTGGAGAAAGTAGTGGCATCTAGCTCTCAAAAGTCCTGTATAAAACTTGTAGGCTTCAAGAATGCACCCCAAAGTCACAGCATTGGGGTGAGGGTCAAGTCGGTGAGTCTCTGTCCTCTCATCCCACAAGGTAATTAAACAGTGTTTGCTGCTTACCCATAAAATGGTAAATTTATAATAAATAACCACTTTAGTCAGCTCAATCACCTTCTTGCTTGCTAAAGATGAGCTATTTTTGTGTTTGAGAGTTAATTTCTCATGAGGCTCCTAGTTTACCAAGAGAACTGTAGAAGTTCTTTTTCTTTCTGTACATGAGTAAACAGTAAATGTAGTCAATGAATTTTAGAAGATTTGGAAAGATAATTATTTGCTGCTCAACAAAACACTACAAACCAATTCTGAAAAACCTTCCAGAGGCCCAGAATTTAAAACCATAACATAAATTAACTTCATGCTTAATGAACCTAAATATTAAATAGGAAATCGACCTGCCCATTTTAAAAGATGCTCCCAAATATAAATGTATTTGGAATGTAAGCATATTAAGAAAACTTCAGGAAAGATATTTTCTTTTTTTGCTTATCTATATTCACTAATGTTTAACTATGAGCATGTATAACTTTGGAAATAAGGAGGAAGTTCTTTTTAATTAAAAAAGAAGTTACATATTATAATTAGTACTTGCTATGGCTAGCTATGCACATAAACTTTCTAGTCAAATATGTTTTAACTCCATGATTTTCATATAATGCTCACTATTAATTTTCATTTCCCATAAAATTGCTTTCTTTTCTTTCCTGATATGATTGTCTGAGGTAAAACTTTATCATGAAGACTACAAAACTCCAGTTACCTAACTTCTACTACGAATCTGTTACTGAAAAAACTGAATTAGTGATTTTAAGAAAGCTCTAGGTTTTAACTCTGTCTCTGTCATTTTCCAGTCATGTGACCTTGGAAATAGCTCTTCTTAAGCTCTCTCAGCTGTGGCTCCTGCTGGAAATAATAACTACTATGACTACCTGGTTTTCATGGGGGCCAAATTCAATGTTGTATATAAAATATTACAGCTGTACATTGTTGCATTGCTTCTTCATAGAAACTACTTGGCTTTAGTTTAATTTTCAGAGCACTAGAGTTTATTATTATTGGGATTATAACAAAAGTACTAGCTAACCTTAATAGACTATTCCTATAACTCTCTAAAATTCTAAGTATTTCACATACGTTATTTCATCTGATCCCTACTACAATTCAAGAGATAAGCCCTAATATTATCTCCATCTTACAGATGAGTAACTGAGGCTGAGGGAGCTTAAATAATTTATCCAAGGCAGAGTTAGAATTTCAAAACAGGACTGTGATACCAAAGCCTACACTTGTACCAAATTTGCCATATTAGGACTAATTTTAGAAGGAAAAAAAAAAACAGCACCCAGGTAAGTAAGTATAATACGAAAAGCATAAGCAACAATAGAAAAAATAGATAAATTAGACATCATCAAATTATAAAACTTTTATGCCTCAAAGCAGACCATCAATAAAGTAGAAAAATAACCCAGAGAATGGGAGAAAATTTTTGCAAATCATATATCTGATAAGAGACCTGTATCTGGAACATACAAGAGACTCTTACAACTCAGTAATAAAAAGACAACCCAATTTAGAAATTGGCAAAGGATTTGAACAGACATTTCTCCAAAGAAGATATACAAACACCCCAAAACATATGAAAAGATGTTCAACCTCATTAGCCATTAGAGAAATGCAAATCAAAACCACAGTGAGATTCTACTACACACCCACTAGAAAGGCCATAATCAAAAAGACAGGTAATGATAAGTGTTGACATAGATGTGGAAAATAATATTAGAGTCCTTATACCCTGCTGGTGGGGATGTAAAATGATGCAGCCACTTTGGAAAACAATCTGAAAGGTACTCAAAATATTAAACAGAAAGTTACCATATGACCTAGCAATTCCACTCCTCGGTGTATGCCCAAGAGAAATGAAAATATATGTCCACATGAAAACTTGTACACAAGTGTTTATAACAGCATTTTTTATAATAAGCAAAAAATAGAAACAATCCAAATATCTACCAACTGCTGAATGGATAAATGTATAATCCTACAACTTGAATATTATTTAGCGATAAAAAAGAATGACATACTGATACATGCTACAACTTGGATGAATCTTGAAAACATTATGCTAAGTGAAAGAAGCTAGTCGCAAAAGACCACATTGTTTCATTTATATGAAATGTCCAGAACTGGCACACCTATGGAGAAAGTGGATTAGTAGTTGTCCAGGGTGGAGGTGAAGGAGGGAATGGGGAATGATTGCTTATGGGTATGGAGTTTCTTTTTGGGGTGATGCAAGTGTTCTAAAATTGGTTGTAGTGATAGTTACACACCTCTTGTTAGGTAAATTTTTTGGTATGTGAATTATATCTCAAAAAAGCTGGTATTACGACAAACAGCATAAAGAAATCAATTGTTAGCATGGATTTTAGAAACTTTTCCCAAATGTTTGATTTTCCCTCCTAGAGTTGGTGAAATGCACATTTTTATTATGGTGACTTTGACACTCTAAACCATTTCATATGTGTCAGTGCCTGGGTAGCTGCTACAAGTGATTAAGACTCTGTGCAAAGCCCACGAAAGGCTCCAAGGGTTGATGACATGAAACATGAGTCATATAAATCGTTTATTCCTGGCCCCCACAAGCAAAGCACTTAATTGCTGGAACTACTATGAATACAGAAAAAATAAGAATGGTGAGGGAGTAGCATTGGCATAAAAAGACCACTTCTAACAGCTATACTTAAGCCATTCACATGTATTGGATTTCAGGGACTCAAGCAATTGAGAGACAATAAGCAATGCTACAAAAAATAGCCCAAGTCCGTGTACTTTAGAAAAGCAGCCTCAGAGCATTGTTTCATGGTTTTAGTTTGATTTGTATTCTATCTGGGCATGAAGCCACAAATAAGAGCCACGAAATTGATTATAGCTGGAACAACTGGCTAGAAAGATAGGATGATTAACTACCAATAAAATTGCGGCATCTTGTATGAGTTCACTTTTAGGAGCTCTTTACTAACCAAGAAAGACAAGTGATAACATTGCTGTCTAACTTCTGATTTTTATTTCCATTAGCAATAAGAAATATATCTGAAACCAAGAAAATAAGGAAGAGGGGAAATGGATTGGCCTTCTGATTTTATGGTAGAAATGCCACTGGGTTACTGGCTGGCATTTGTAAAAGCTTACAGAGAGAAACTTGTGTGACTATCAGAAAATCACCACTATTACTATTATTTTAGACAATTCCATACTAGCAACAGAGCAGAGAAGCAGTTTCAAGCATGTCCAGTGGTAGCTGAAAGGAAAAGAAGGGAAACAAGTTCTACGTGATCTTTTAAGGTAGGAACAAAACATACTTCACATGAGTGATGTAAGGATATCTCCCACATGATATATTGATTTAACTGGTATTTGTTTTATAATTAACCCACTTATTCCCTCACTTTTTTATAGAACTCTGAATCCCTTATTGAAGCTCTTTGTTCACCTAGTTTGTTCAGACACCATCACTAGGACCCAAAGTAAACACTCTCTTAACAGGCTTCTTCATCCTTCGGCAATGAAATCCCCATGTCCTTCGGAGTCAGGGTTGCCATTCTGGAATTAACTTAACATCTGGAGTCAAGGCCACTTGACATTTCTCTGCTAAAGTCTTTCTCGCAATATGGAGATAACTCTCCCCTCTTGGGGACAGAAATCCTCTGAGAAGCTCTGGGCTGTGGAGTCAGTGATCTGTTTGGTATGAGCTGTAATAGGCAAATCACATGCTAGACTCTCATGACCTTCAACCTCCAAATGACTTAATGACCCCTCACCATGTGTACAAAAAAAATCACTACTTATTAAATCCTCTGTGACACCTGCTTTCCAGTTACTGCCTCAAAGCAACTTTTCCCAAAATTTTAAAAAAAAAAAAAAAAAAAGCAGTCTAAGTCCACCTAACATAGTTTATTTGAGGATGTTTACTTGTTTATTTTGCTTGATAGGTGGAATGGTAAAATGGAGGTTGGAGACAACCTCAGAAATGTTTTAAGATGAAGATGGTTAAGAATGAATCTTCCAAGGGTAACATTCAAACACGACGCATCAGGAAGACAAAGCTGATGATTTTTTAAATTTAGGCATGATAAATCTAGTCTCTAGGGTTCTGCTTGGAATCCTCTAGCCAGATAAACGATCAGTCAAATTCTAGAATTCTTCTCATTTATCTTAACTTTCTCTTTACTCTAACTTGTATATGCTGTATGTTCTGTTATACTGTTATCCTGCTGTTACTCATGATAATTTCTCAGGATTCAAAGAGCCTTATGTCATTGTATTCAGACTTCTCAGCTGCAGATAATTCCCCATCTTCAAACTATATATGGAATTTGGTCATTGGTTGCATTTTAACCCCTTTTTATCTTCCATTTTATTAGTTCACCCTCTAGAAAACACATCACAAATTATAGCATTAAAAGGTAAATTTAGCATCTTCTTTATTTCTCCCTGCTTTGGCAAGGTGGGGAGTGTTTGTAGACACATTGTATGACTCAGGATTTAAGTATCAGATCCTGTTCCTGAGGTTCTGGAGCAATGCTAATGCTATTTTTCATTTTCTTGGAGCCTTGATATCACTAAGAGGGACACTGAGAGTAAAACTCCTATGAGATGTAAGGGGAGGAGAACAGTAGTGGCTGAACCCTCACTCATCCCCAGTGTGAATCCCAGGAAAAAAAGGTGCCTGACAGAAGCAGAGAATGGAGACAGCCATTGGTTCAAGGTTTATCATGGAAATAAGACTTCACTGCAAGAGCCTTACTTTAAATCCTCTTCACTTAATCTCTACATCTTTTTTTCATATAGGCAACATATAAGTAAATAAAGATCCACAAAATAACCTAAGTTACTTTTTCCCCCAATAGCAAAACACGCAATAATGGATGACTGAATCATTAGATCCTAACAAGCAGTTTAAAAGTTCAGAACAGTCACCTTTGCAATCAGGTCCTTAAAAACAGAAATCATTAACACAAATGATGATAGTTTAGTGCAAATCATTTTTACAGGCATTTAAGAATTATTTTTACTTCAGAATGTCATAATCTCTTGCTTGCATATACACGTTAGGAAAAAGAACTTTAAAGGAAACATCAAGCCAGATTCTCTTCCTTTTAAACTCTGCAGGAGCTCTCACTGGATGAAACCATTGATAATAAGATGGCTCTTAATTTTTTAAAGGATTCTCCTATTCGTATCAGTTGATACAGCATTTTTTTGGTTTTGTTCCAACACCAGCCAAATGCCAGGTCACACTGAAGAAAAAGTAATAACTTCCTCAAAATAAAACCTGACTTCTATTTCCCAAAAATCTCAAATGCATTGAAATAGTTTCATATGACTTATGTGTGTCTCTCTACAATCTAGGTTTAATTTTCCTCCCATGCGCTCCATTCTCTCCTGTACTTCCTCCACCTGAGGTGTCACTACTGTCTATTTGCTTGTCTGCCAAACCCCCATGTTTCCAAACATGCCAGACTATAAACTCCCCAAGGGCAAATACCTTAGAGATTTTTTTTACTGCTGTATTCCCTGCCTACCACAGAGCATAGCACATAACTGTCACTCAATTATTTTTTAAACTGTTAAATATATGTTACCACATTATACTTTGCTAGTTTATTTCCCTCATAAGATTAACTTCCTGAGGACAATGTAGTTGTAATATATATCTTTATATCTCCATTGTCTGGTCCAGTGTCTGAGGCAGTGTGAAAGCTGAATGAATTAAAGTGTTAACTAATTAATTACTCAAACCTGATATGTTTATAGCCCATGTGAGAACACTGATATGATGGCAAATAGGTGTTGCCCAGCCATTACTCTTGATCAAATGTATTAAAAGCAAAAAAAAAAAAAAAAGTGAAAATATTGTCCAAGTCAATGGTAAATGCAATGCAAATGTGAGGGTGCCTATACTTTTCCAGGGACCACTCTTTATTAACAGTTATGCCCCTTTTCTGAGTCATAAGTTAAAGCCAATAATTCTAAAACTTCCAGCCAAAATTATTTAATTCTCCTCAATAAAATGTTTTCATTTTTAACACTCTTCATTACCAAAACATTCTAATGTCTGGCCTTCAAGCTATTTACTCTCAGTGGAGATGTACCAAAATTTCATAAATGGAAAGTTGTTCTTCAGTCTACTCAAGAACAACTGGACCCTTTTATTTTGACCCTTCTTGACCGTTCCCATGTCATGTCACCTGACGTACTTGACATTGTCTCCATGTTACCTGTGTACCATTACAGATGAGGTAAACACAGCTTTTTAAAAAATTTCATAAATTAGTGTAACCCTCTGTATGTATTATACTTTAGAGTTTCAAATTGCTTCCATAGCTCATTCTGCTCCTGAAAACTATTACTATTCTCGGTTGAATTGTGCTCCTCTCAAAAAAGATATATTTTAATTCTAACACCAAGTACCTCAGAACGTGATCTTTACGGAGGTGACCAAGTTAAAATGAGTTCATTAGAGTGGGCCCTACACCTATATGACTGGTCTCCTTAGAAAAAAAAAGGAAATGTGGACACAGAGACAGGCACACAGGGAAAATCCCACGTGAAGATGAAGGCAGAGGCCAAAGTGAGGTGTCTATAAGTTAAAGAGTGCCAGCAAATCACCAGAAGCTGGAGGAGAACATGGAACAGATTGTCTCTCAGAGCCTCAGCGGAAACCAAACCAGCTGACACCTTGGTCTCAGACACATCTAGCCTTCAGAACTGTGAGACGTTACATTTCTGTTGTCTAAGCCGCCCAGATTTTGGTACTTTGTTACAGCAGCCCTAGCAAACTAATGCACTGGCTTATAAGAGCATGATGGTAAGAGGGTGTTTTTGGATGAGACTTACATTTAAATTGGTGGACGTTGGACAAAACAGATTGCCCTCCATAACGTGGGTGGGTCTCATCCAATCAACTGAACGCCTGAATAGAACAAAAATGCAGGCCTGACCAAACAAGAGAGAATTCTCCAGGAGACTGCCTTCAGAATAAAACTGGAACATCAGCTCTCCTGGGTCTCCAGCCTACCAGCCCATGCTGCAGATTTGGGACTTGCCAGCCTTCATAATCATGTAAGCCAATTCCTTGTAATAAATCCTTTTATATACATATATATGTATATACATATATATATATATACACACACACACACATATATATATATATATATATATATATATATATATATATATATATATATATATATATCTCCTATTGGTTTCATTTCTCTGGAGAACACTAATACACATATTAAACACTCAATGAATATTAGGTCTCATAATAATGCTGAGCTGTGTTAAGAGGAGGAGAACTCATTGCACTGATGAGCACGACATCATCATCAAAGTTAAGTAAATTACCCAAGATCATATTGTTGTTAAGTCACAGAGCAAGGATTCAAGCCAGGTCTGTCTGATTCCAAAGTACATGTTTCTTCCCCTATATATTGCTACTTAAGAGTTGACAATAAGGATAGAGACAAAGTCAAATGTGAGATCATTTTCTAAGAGTATAGGATGGATGAAATGAGGACTCAAGGGAAGGTCGAGACCAACGAATATGGGGGAAAAACTAGTTCAGTGGCTTTCAAACTATGGACCCCAACACCTAGTGTTCCCCTGAGATACTTCCTAGAGTTCAACAACTTTTGATCTGAAATGTCAATATTTTAAAGTATGTTTTGCTATTCTAAAAATAAGAATAAAAAACATCACACATTCGCAAAACTGTTATATGAAAATTTTAACACACTGGATCCATCTAAACATTATCCTGGACTTTAAGGCTAACTCATTTAGTGTCCACTGTGTAGGAAAGCTTCCCCTGACATCTCTTTGAACCTATTTAAACATATTGCAATCTGTCATTGGTTATATCCACACTGCATAAATGAGCATATTCACTATAAACCAAGTGAACACAGTCTATAGTGAACATGCACCAAGACATGCATATATAGACGTGCACCGAGCTCAATTAACAGCCCATCATATCTCTGGCATACCTGCTCATACAAGGTTTCATTCCAGCCTAACAGAGAGTTGTGCAATCCCCAGGGAATGACAACAAGAAGCATACGATATTATCTTGGTTTTACAATATTTTACCATGCTTACTCAACAGTAAGGTGACATTGATTACAAGACGCATCATCAGTGTAATAATGGCCTTTCCTAAAAAGCCCCTCTAAATTAAATATACACAGTTAAAAAAAATTTTTTTTCAGTATTATATACTTAATTCACACAATTACACACCACTTCCTCCTTCAGTGTCATAATTAAAGTTTTCTTCTAAGCTTTCTTAACATTCAGGTCAAAAATATACTTTTGGATTATTCTTGGTATTCACAGTTATGAATAGGGTTACAAGTGACAAGTTGCATTCACACCACCTTCACCTGTAGGACAGGCAGTATAATTTCAAAGTAAAGCAAAGTGCTGAGCTTGGGCAACTTCTACCTTAATTACAGTGCTTGGTATGCCAGACAAACTTCAGACTAAATAATTACTGTTCTTTCAAAACTAGATCACAGAATAATCTTTCTCAAGAAATTTCAAGCAAGAAACTAAATTTAAGTTAAAAGTCAACCTTGTGGGGTACAACCAATGCAAATAATTCAACTGAAGTTACGGGAAGATATACCTTCTATGAACTGCTAAGCTCCCATATTTCAAGTTATTCCTGTGCCTGATGGCTGACAGGTTTCTTTTGACATCAATTATAAGAGTCATCTCAATTTCAGAAGCATAATGTGAAAAATGTAAGCATGTAGGACCAAGAAAAGAGCACGTAAATGTTATATAGTCATTTCAGCCCTTATCTGGGGGCAGGAGATTACCTATATCTTTGTATTTACAGAGGACTTACTGTCTTTTATTGTCACTTTTATTCGCATATGTTGCAGTTCCATGGAAGATTTCCTTTGGATTCTGGATTCACTGATAAAAATATTGTTTTTAAAAAATTGTAAAAACCACTGCACTAGGAAAATCCAAGATTTATACATACAAAGAGTCAAACATCAAGTTGAAGAACCATCTGCGAGGTGACTGCCTCTTCCTTCAGCCCCAAGAAAAACAGTAAAAGTAAACATAAAGAAACAAATGACATGAGTGATGAACAACCAGGGACTGGTGATCAGAACAGGACACCAAAGAGGGTGGGTGGTGGTGAGAGGAACACTGAAGTGACTGAACCTGGAACTCAACGGAGGGGATTAAGTTGGTAACGTAAGAAGAATGGATACAAAAACGCAACAGAAAGCCTAGCTCAGTAGGTTTGACAAAGTGGAAGAAGGCAGGAAGCTAGATTTAGAAAATGAAAAAGATGAAGGGAGATTATTAGTACCTGGATGGAACAAATAAGGATAAGAAGTGCAGTCTGGGTCACGTTTTGTGAAACTGAGCTGTGTCCATGTAACAATGGTTGGCTAATGGCATGCCTTTGGCCGATCACCTCTCTCACTCTTTAACTGGACATTTAGAATTTTAAAGACCTCATTAACCTAAGACAAGACCCTTCCTTTCCCCTCCCCATCCTTCCCTCTTCACCTCTCTCCACCTCAAGTAGTTTGTCATATGGATCCATGCAAAACACTGTAAGAGGGCATGCTCCTGGCACTTGCAAGAAGAACAGAGTCTAATGCCTTATTTAAATAATATTATTGATAATACATGTATCAAAAGTAAATTTCAGAGACAAGAAAATTAAGAAAACCTATATACAAAATTAAGTGAAATTATATAATTTACCAATTCCATTCTAGATTGTTGGATAGTGTGATACACTGGTTAAGAGTTCTAGAGATCAATGTAAGTTCATGTCTTGACTTCACAGTAATTAGCTGGGTGGCCTTGCATAAGCTCTTTCATCTTTCTAAACTACATATTTCTTACATGTAGACTCTATCTAAAATTATTTGAAGAATTCACTGAGATAATACGTATAATCCCTGGTACATAGAAAGTGCTTAGTAAATGTTAGGAGATACTGGAGGCAAAACTGCAGATTTCAAGAACTATTTAAGAGGAAATTTTGAATTCTGTGGCAAGTTGAACAATATCTATATTTCTATTGTTAATTTTCTAAAAAACAAAATGTGAACTTTCAAAATTCTCTTCCTTGGATCCTAAGATTAAAAAAGAAGAATGTTAGGATGCAACTAGAGATTATCATACTAAGTGAAGTAAGTCAGAAAGAGAAGGACAAATACCATATAATATCACTTATACGTGGAATCTAAAATATGGCACAAATGAACCTATCTACAAAACAGAAACAGACTCATAGACATAGAGAACAGACTTGTGGTTGCCAAGGGAGAGAGATGCACTGGGAGATTGGGGTTAGTAGATGCAAACTATTACGTTTAGAATGGATAAACAACAAGGTCCTAATGTATAGCACAGGGAAATGTATTCAATATCCTGTGATAAGCCACAATGGAAAAGAATATAAAAAAAGAATGTCTGTATGTGTATAACTGAGTCACTTTTCTGTACAGCAGAGACTGGCACAACACTGTAAATCAACTATACTGCAATAAAAAAAATTTTTGTTTTAAAAAGAAGAATGTTAGGAAAGACAAGTTTAGTGGAGCTGGGAAAAGATGGAATCACCTCCATATCCCACATTTTATGATTATGTGGTAGAATCCTGTTTTTTGTCCTCAAATCTGCAGCTTCCCAATCTTTCATTAAGGTTGAAAAGCACTAGTTGGGCCATTTAAACCCACTTTCTTAAGATTAACTTAATGGCTCTTAGACTTCAGTATGCAAAAAGAAACACCTGAAATGCAAAAAAACAAACAAACAAACAGAAAACAAAAAATCAAGATTATAGTTGCACTCTCCCAGAGATTCTGGATTTAGTTGATATGGAGTGGGACCTAGGAATCTGCATATTTAACGTAAGATATATTATAGATAGATAGATCTATCTTAATATATTTTTTGAGCAGGTGACTGGCAATTTGAGAAGCACTTATCTAAAGCTATAGAAAATACTGATATTTGTGAAGGGCTTCTAATTTTAAGAGCATAAGTATTTACCTAAAGAATTTCTTGGGACTTCCCTGGTGGCGCAGTGGTTAAGAATCCGCCTCCCAGAGCAGGGGACACGGGTTCGAGCCCTGGTCTGGGAAGATCCCACATGACGCAGAGCAACTTAGTCGGTGCGCCACAACTACGGAGCCTGCGCTCTAGAGCCCGCGAGCCACAACTACTGAGCCTGTGTGCCACAACTACTGAAGTCCGCACGCCTGTGCTCCACAACAAGAGAAGCCAATGCAGTGAGAAGCCTGCACACCGCAATGAAGAGTAGCCGCAACTAGAGAAAGCCCACGCGCAGCAACAAAGACCCAAAGCAGCCAAAAGAAAAAAGAAAGAATTTCTTAATCCTGTTTTAGCTAGATTTCTTTTCCAACAGAATAACTAAACTTTGATCAAATTTTCATTGATAGGAAATTTGGCAACTCATTGTTTTCTAATAATAACATACATGTCTACTAACCCCAGAACCTGACTCTACTTTGCAGTAATAGTGGCTGGAGTGACAGACCGTGACTCAAGAAAGACAAGAGTTGTGTGGCTACCCTTGGCAGAAACAGAAACAATTGAATCAGCAAAACCTTGTATGAGAGTTCAAAAAGGCTGCCAAGTTACAAGTTAACACCTCAGTGGATCCAAAGACTGTGTTCAAGGACTAAATCCAATATACATTTCTAAATGTAATGATCTTATCTTTACATTTCATAGGAAGTATTTTAAAAAATTTTAAATACATCAAACAATATTTGCTGTCAAGGAATTATACTGTTGACTTTAGAAAAGTTTATTATGTGAGATGACCTTTATACAGTCATTTGGTAAATCAATAAAAAAATTTAGGCCCCCTTCACTAAATGGAGTAAGGGAAAATCTATAGATATATATGATGGCCTTTGCTCCAAAGAGAATATAACATTGCCTCATTAAAAATATCAATCTGAAAATTCCAGTAAAAGAATAATTAGAATGTATAATACATTTTGATATGTGGCCTAAGCCTTCAAACTGCTATATCCTGGAATATATCAGAGATTCAACATTTATACTGAATAAAGGCATGCATGCATGAATAAATGAATGAATAAAAATCACATTAGTATTTCAAAAATTACTTTTACATTAATGAGTTCATTTTACAGTGGTTGTCTTTCTAGCTAATAAAATTGCATAAAAACTTAGCTCTGGGGCTTCCCTGGTGGCGCAGAGGTTGAGAATCTGCCTGCCAATGCAGGGGACACGGGTTCGAGCCCTGGTCCGGGAAGATCCCACATGCCGTGGAGCAACTGGGCCCGTGAGCCACAACTACTGAGCCTGCACGTCTGGAGCCTGTGCTCCACAACAAGAGAGGCCGCGATAGTGAGAGGCCCGCGCACCGCGATGAAGAGTGGCCCCCACTTGCCGCAACTAGAGAAAGCCCTCGCGCAGAAACGAAGACCCAACATAGCCATAAATAAATAAAAAATAAATTAATTTAAAAAAAAACTTAGCTCTGATGTTATTGGGATGGCTAAATTGGAGCTTTAATTTCATCAGTCTTATAAACTCTTAATATAGTGAATAAAATTTTGGATCTCATTGTCGTTGTATATTTTATGCTCTGATTTATGAAACTGATTTATGAAAATACCTATTGTTTAATTACATTAATGATGTTGAGCCAAGTTTGCTCCATAATCAAATTAATCTGTAGGGGATTTATTTGTGCACTTTTGTTCACAGTCCATATATACAAGATATACATTCACTTTTATGGATAGGAGAGATTAACTCTAATACATCTCAGATGAAAAGCGGTGGAAAAGAGGCTAATGTGAGTTTCAGAAGCCAACCCTATCTTTGACTGAAAGGAGACGTTCTTTTGGTAATAAATATTTCATCAGCTTATTTATTATTTTGAAAAATGTATTCAGAGGTCCAAGACGAAAATGAGTTTAAGGTCTTTCTTTTTTTTTAAGACTAGATTGTGGTATATACATTTAGGAAGAAATTCTGGAAATAATCATTTAAATAATCTGTTTTAAAATTAAACTGTCAGGCACCCAGAATACTCACATGATATTTGAAGAGAAAAAACATTTCAGGTGGAAAGCTCATCTTTAGCAAAGCATTGATCTTCTGAAGAAAAATAATAGTGTACTAACTTAACCTGGTATTTTCCTAGAAAGTCCTGTAACCCACACAAGAAAGCAAACCATAGAAACCAATTTTCCTATTTTGTTATACTTTAGAATTCATGGATTTGGTAAAGCAACTAATATTTTTATTCAAAATTGATATTTTATCTTCAGAAAAGTCAAATGGAAAGTTTTTAAAATCTCATATTTATAAGTAAATTTTTACATTTCCATCAAAAATTAAATTTTAGAAGCATAAACATAAACTGAATTAGTCAAGTTTTATTCATTCAACAAGTATATTTTAAAGGCCTACTATTCACCAGGGAGTCAGACAGGTGCTGGAACCAAAAGATGGATAAGATAGAGCCTATACCTTAAAGGACGCATCAAAAAAAAAGTATATGCAAAAAAGAAGCAAAGAAGAAATGGTCAGTAGGTTCCTATAAGACAAAACTATTCTGAGAAGTTAATATCTAATCTAATGTTAAACTACTGTTCCCTCTTCTGAAAAGTCCACTTTGCATGTCTAAGTGTTTCAGTTACTTTTAAAATTACTCAATTATTGAATACACTAATGTTAATTACAAATGAGCCCTGAAATTTTTCCTAGATCTTTATTTAAAACTAAGTAATTTTAAAGCTGCAAATTCTGAAGCTTATTGCAATAGACTTTTTAAAAAAAATATTATATGAAATTCAATTTTCAGTGCCCATAAATAAAGTTTTATTGGAACACAGCCATGCCCATTTGTTTGCGTCCTGTCTATGGCTGCTTTCCTACAATGGCAGAGACTACGTGGCCCACACGTTGAAAATATTTACTATCTGGCCCTTTACAGAAAAAGTTTGCCGACCCCTGATCTAAAGGATAGCAATGGATTTTGGCTGAAAAAAGTACAGCTTTGTTGTTGTTGCTCTATTTTCCAGAGTTCGTAGAGATATTTAAATTAAATAAAATGTGCAAAGAGAGCTTCTTATAAAGTTTCTCCAGTATGCCGCCTCTATGAGGACTGCTAATCCTGGCCAGCAGTGGCTTCATTTTCTTGTTGCTCCCATAGCCAATACTGGGCTCCAAGGTCTGGCCTTGAATCTCCTCGAAACACAGCTGTCAGCACCTCTAGGATTCTGCCTATTAAGCTTAATTTTCACACAATGGTCTGACTGGTAACAGATGAAACTCCTGGGTCCCTTTTTGAAGTTAAGAACTTCAGTTAAGAATTTCACTAGGTATTGGGGGTGGGTGTGAAGTTGGGTAGAAGGTAGCTGCACCTATGTAGGCAATGCTAAGAAAGCTCTGTGTGTTTTAACAGGTTCAAAGTTTTAACATAAAACAATGATACGTAATCTTTTCAAGAGTAGGAGAATCTTTTTTTTTCAGATTAGCAAAATTTAATAGTGGTATTAGGTATTAAATTAGAGTTTAAAATATATATTGAAACCACAGTGTTACCCATGGGCTTACACATTCTACATTATATATTTCTGTAACTTTGAAATACCTTTTTGCTAATGATCATGCATTACCTTCTTCAGTTATATTTTTTTCAGATTGTATTGCAGAAAATCTTTTTTTCAATCACTGCAGACAATACTTGAAGCCCCAGTGAATTTTCATATGTCCTTCTTAAACGTCTATGATCATAGAAATCAGCTGTGTAAAAACTGCTGTTTAAATGTGTGAAGTTATGGTGGGGTGGGGACCCTTCATATATCAGTTGGTGGGTTTGCAGGGGAGGGTATTGGGAGGGTGCTAAGTAGAATTTCTAGGTAGAATTTAACCAGTGCTGTCCCTAGTATACAGCTGCTTTTTTTCTGACACACTCTCAGGTGACTCCATATCACAAGAAAGCCCAAAAAGTCAGCACTTTAAATTATTACCTAGATACCACCCCGGACTTTACTGAACAGTGTGAGGGATGTATTTACAATTCTGACTGTCACCTCTGACACCTAAATCTCTCTCACCTAAAGCTCTAAATCACTTCAATGTGTTTTCAAATAATCATATTACCTGGCCTTGAGCCATATGCATCATTTTCGTTTTCATTTTAAAAAGAAGTTGAGAGTCTGCATAAGCCTCCACCTCCCCCCCAAGATGCCTCCTCCAACTGAAACCTCTGCCCTCAGCAAGCGTCACGATCACCCACTGTTACCCATGTCAGCAAATCTAGACAGCATCCTTGATTCTTCTCTCTTCTTCACTTTCCACATCTAACCAATTACCAAACCTGTTGATTTTACCTCCTAATGTCTTTCAAATCCATCTTTCTCTCTATCCCAACTGCTACTCTTTCAGTTCATCCGTTTTTTGCAAAACTGCAACAGCTTTGAACTGGACACATTGCTCCCCTGCTAGAAAGCCAAGGCTTTTCACTTCCAGTACGATAAAGCCCAGACAAAGTTCACCAAGCCCCTTATGATCTGGTCCTCGCTAGAGTTCCAGACCCAGCTCCCACAAATCTTTGTCACACATCTTATGCTCCAGTTACAGGGAACTTCTTTGACTCTTTTGAAGGTGCTATGCTCGCTTTTGCTGTCAGTCCTACACACAGTCTGCCGCTTCTGTGTTTAAATTTTTCCTAACCCAGCCCTACCCTTTTTGTCTGGATAGGTGCCAACTCAAGAGTCACTCCTGCAGCAAGCCTTCCTTAACCGGTCTAAGACTGGATTAGATGCCCAGGGAGAGTTACTATAAGCCCTTGAAAATCTGGGTTTCAGAGAACTCATTCCATGAAGGCAGCACCAATTTCTTCCTTGTCCACCTCAACCTTCAAAATGCCTTTCATAGAATACAGAAGGTGGTAAATTAATGAATTAAGGTATCCTCCAAGCTGCCCTGAATCATAACCTACAAAGTCAGTATTGCTCTGATTCAGTTCTCTGAAGCAACCTATGGGAGAATCCTCTGATTATATCAGAGTAAAGCCCAGTTGTCCAGTTTCAGAGCTAAGAATCCTAACCATAAGGACTTAGCAGAAATCTTCAAATCACTTCTTGACCCCATGAGCAAGGAATTAGCAAGCAGGCCTTCCCGCAAGGCAAAGGCCTGGCTATAAAGGAAGATAAGAAATATTTCATGGAATAATTACTCTAAGTATTAGAAAATCTGTCCAGGGTCCTGCTCGCTTTGACCTCTCTCTATCAGAATAATGCTGTATTACAGGACTGTTGAATGTCAGCAATCTACAATATCCATAAATCTCCATGGATCACCATGGAATTATCATCATCACAAAGAAATATTTAGTAAACTGTTGCATGCAGGAGTCTTGAAATGGTCTGAATACTAAACAAGTCACAGAAGGCCCTGACATCCAGGGCTTTACAATTTGAAAGAGTCATTGATGTCAAAAGATAGTAATAAGCTAACAGAGCTGCACAAAGAATAGCAAACTTGGCAAGTCTTGCGACTTGGATACAGCTGTGAAAACAGATCATTCAGAGCTCTGTAAGAATATATTCGTTCTCTACATCAAGCAACCTAATTGAATTTTTACAGGTTTCTTGCAAAAAGAAGCCTAAACTCTTAGGCTCAATAGCAAAGCCACTTTGTAATGCTAATTTTACTTTCAAACGACCACAAGGTAAAATCTTAGAAGCTGAAGAGAAGCACCTGAAATAGTAATGTTAACATATTTATAAAGTAAGCCTTCAGTCAGGCTTCCCAAACAACCAGACCTCTATCATAATCTGTTTTCTCCTCTTGACATCATTGCATCACAGGGATTTTGCTCCAGGGAAGAGCCCTACACAGATGCGTCAGGAATCACTGGAATCAAAATTGCCAAAATTGCTGCTGAGTCAGAGCTGTTTTTAAAGTTTTGATAAACAACATATAGCTGCACGCTAAACGGTTAACACCCTTCCCTGATGGTTTTACAATCCTATACTTATATTGTAGCTCTATCACTGAAATTATAGGTTCCTGTGAAGCAACACTGACAATAATAATACATTTTATACTGGGGATCATTCAAGGGCCTTTTAAACAAGTTTTAACATTTATGCATTGAATGTTATCACACTAACTCCTACTTCTTCCCATGAAACATAAATGGAAAACTGAAAAACCATGATTTCCCTAGTGTATCAGTTGGCTCTAGAGGATATTTTGACTGTCACATCAAACATAAAATATTAATGAACCAGTTAAGAAAACTGATTCCACTTCTCTCTTTAGCAAGGGATGGAATATTACAGTTACACTGTATGGTATGTGTTATAAGTATATAAGAATCTTCCCAGAGAGTTAAGTGAGTAATAATTTGAACCAGCATATAAAAACTATTGGAATACACTTCATAACCAAGGAGGAAGTTTTTAAACTTGCAAAATGAACTAAAAGAAACTTAATTATATATACACATATATTTTATATAATAAAATATATATAATTACAATTTTAGTAATATCATGCAGAGGAGGTACTTTTAGAACTCTGAGAGTTAAATCAATCAAAATTGGCACATATCCCAAGTTGAAAATCTGAACTGTATCATAAAAATCATGATTAGCAAAAGACAGATGGGTAGAAAGGAATTTTAAGGGACTGGTGTAGGGAGTCAACATTTGTCAGTGTTCAGGCAACACTGTTCCAGAGGGGCCCCTGTCCCAAAAGTGGCCTCCTCCAATTCCTACAAGAGACAAAGCCAAGGGAATGTATGGGAATCCTGGGCTGTCCTCACTGGATGGCATCTGCCCACTGACTGACTAAATGAACTCATGCTATTGAGGGACCCTTGGCAGCTGTACATCTCAATACGAATTGTGCAACTCATATTGGCATTTTGTTTTATGCATCTATTTCTTTTGATTTGGATCGTCTAAGCCTTGTCTGAGAGACGAACCTGAGATACAATATGTGTATTGATCAAGATAGGAACAGGCCCTTGTTTGAGTGGTCATCTGGTCTCCCTTGGCAACATTTCTATAAATACCCCCGACAAACTGCAAAAATACTTATGGCTCTGCCATAACTTTAGATTTCCTCACACCTTGCCAAAAGTAAATAAAATGTAAATATAAAGTCATTGTGATGGATTTTTTTGTTTACATATACTGTAATTTATATAACCAAATTAGTGTGGTCCTCTTCAAAATTGTCATCTTTATGGGTCTTTCATTACATACTTGTTGTAATCATCTTCTGTTGCTCAAAGCACTTATGTTTCTCTTCATTAAGAAATGTCTTTAAAGTTTGCAATACATTTTTGGAATGATAATACCTAAACTTAAGTAGCACTTGGCTGTTAACAAAGCAAATTATGATGGAAAATCTTTATACTTTTTTGAGCTACAATCAAAAGTCATTTAGAAGCAAGTCCAAGTGATCGGTCTGAGTAATATAACTTTTAATCCAAAGCAAGCTATGACTATAAAATAATGGCTAAAAGGTAATGAAGCTACTTATGAGAATAAATTTATATACTGTTTTAAAGTTAATTCCATTAAAAGAATCCGAAAATATTCTGATCAAAGGCAGAATTTCACTGGTAGCTACTTTGATCCACCACACCCATCCTGATGTAGAAATTCTAGTCTCTTTATTTAAAAATCTCTCATTACTTCGTATTTAATGATTACAAAAGTAACTTAAATTATCTTATTATTAACCTGAGACTTACAATATGCGACTCCTTGCTGAATTTCCACTTTAGAGCCTAACCTTGTTTACTTTTTGGTCTTACTTGAGACTTACCTGTGGAACTTATTGGGGGCCCCTATATCCAGTCTTGTAAGAAACCTGTGGCATTGTACACATGGATTCTGTGGGGCTCTGACAATTCCTCAAGTATAGATCTAGACTTCTGGTATGAAAACCATGACCAAAATTCAAGCTGTGTCATCTGACACATGGTTTGGTACACAATCTAACATCTAAAGAGAATATGGGAAATTCAGGGCATGAGAGAAGACAGAGAACAAACTGAATAACCACCTTGAAAAGTTAGAAAATGTAAACTTGACAAATTGCTCAAAAATGAAAAGCATAATCTCTCTTGGTAAACACTTGTAAATCAATTGCACTGGTATATAAATTATAAATTCTATGCAAATATATCACCTCTAGTTTAAAAACATCTTTGTATTTCATAAAAGCTTTAAGTTAATGTAACTTGGTCTCCATGATGCACACTATTTGAATTTTTGTGGTGAAATTCTCTTTTAGGTTATGTTTATAATATTGACATTATTATTATTTTATGCATTATGACACCTCAGATATCTTTCAAATTTCATACTTGATGTGAAACTCATGCAAAATTAAGAAAGTACTTAAATTTTTCCTAAACATTATCAGTTTTCCCAGTAACAAAATCTAGACAATAAAAGAGATATTTAATATAATCTATAAACCAGACCAAACAGCTTTACTCTTTTATGACTCTGAAACTGAATGGATCATACTCAGAAAGTTAAATTCTAAGGCATTTAACAACATATGATACAAGCATATGACTTTTTTCCTGTATATCTGGTAATGCCATGTTGGACGAGATTTTTCCTAAATTAAATTCTCATCTAGGCCCATCCATTGCACATACAGATGGATAGTCACAAAATTATATTCAACAAAGATGAATTGAATATTTTATATAAACAAGGTATGTGGTATTGTAAAGAATGTAAAAATATGGTAATTAATAATAATAATAGTGGCAGCTAACATTTACTAGGCTAACGACTTTACATGCATTTTCTCAACAGCTTAACCCCTAAAACATCGGTCCTACTAGTGTCCAAGTTTTAAAGGTGAAGTCATACAAACAGAGATGTTAAGGGACTTGCCTCAGGTCACAGAGCTACTAAGTAGCAGATCCAGGATCTGAATCAAAACAATCTGAATCCAAAGCCTAAAACCCTGGACCACTAAGCAGGACTACTGTCTAATCCGAAGACAGAAAATACGTTTCTTACCCTTTCAGAATTACAACCCAGAAGGAAGTTTATAATCACTGGTACTTTAGGTGATTGTCAGTTCCTATAAATAGTAGGAACTTAACTTTTAAAAATATACCTATTCTTAGAGCAACTTATTATAAAGTAGTTTGAAGAGCAGGACTGAGTATGCTCTTCACACATTTAGTAGCCATTATAATATTTATTTTTTAACAAATCCACCTGAGAGCATTTTTAAAACTATACTAAAATGTATAAGGTGATCTGTTTTAAAAAAAGAAAAAAATACTTTGATAGACCAACAATGATATAATTTAAATCAACAATGAGCTCATTTAAAGTTCCTCAGTATTATACTTAGACGTAGCCATGGGATATGTATTCTTCTGAAAACTGCATTTTTTTTAAAACTGCATTTTTAGACAGAATGGCATTTAGGTTCCTCCAAGTGCTCTAGTAGAAAGGCTACAATTTATGCCAATTAGCATTCTGATTTTGTAAATAACAGGAAAACAGATCAACAGACAATCCCATTTGTATAGATGGAGTAACAAAAGGTGCTGAAAACACCCACCCAAGAGGCAATTCCAAACAGTAAAGTCCTTCTCTCCCATCCACAGGGAGGAGCTCTCCTTCTATGGCCTATGCCCTCTCCTTAGCACCTGAGTTCCAGGTTTGCTGCACATTCAGAGAATAAAACATTAGAAAGCTGTGAAAGCCAAGCTCCTTCCCCCCACACACATATGAGCATATTTATAATGTATTTGGCTTTTCTGATACCTAAGTATGCTGATTCATTAGATAATTATGAATGGGATAAGTAATATCCCATGAGAGAGCTGAACCTATTCATTCATTCATACAAGTATAACAGAAATAAAGTAGATACAGTATCCAAAGAACACTTCAAATATGAAATGCTACATCTAACTACACTTTGCCTAAGACTCTGAACTTAGACTCTATTTTTTAAAATCTCATTAGATGAAGTTCACAAGCTTTTTTGGCTCATCACACGTAAAGTAGGATAAGAGTACAATTTATTAAATGTCAGTTGGTTTAACTTCAGCATCTATTCCCATGGTTTCACATTTCCGTGGTAATTCTGACCCCTCGTTTAAAATGTATAGCTTGTAGAATTGGCTTTTTTTAAAACGGATATTTCGAAGGATTTGCTTTCATTCTTAAAAGAAAGAATAATGGAATTGCGGCAAATACTTGTTAGATATACTCAGTATCATAACAATAAAAACTTTAAGCACATATTACCCACTTTATACTTCTCCCCTATAAACGTTCAAAATTCAGTCAACAAGTGTTTTCTGAGGACCTACTACATGCAGGCATGGCACTTGTAGTACATGAGCCAAGAAGACTTCTAAGTTTCCAAGGCATGAAGGGGGGAAAAATAAGGGCCAAACGTAAGTATTTGTTATTAACAAGTTTATAATTCACAAGTTTCTTAGAAGAATCTAAGAAGACAATTGCACAGTAGCACATTTGGGTCTTGAGAGTGATTTTCAGTTGCAAGTAGTTAAAATTTCAGGGTTAAGCTAAGGCTCTTTATTCACACAATCGGCTTCAGTTTATTCTTTTATCTCTTCCTAATGCTTTCTATCTTATTCCACAAAATCCTCGTTCTCCTCCATAACAATGAATGACAGCGCATCTTTTTTAAAAAAACTCTTCCACTTTCCCCAAAATCCAGCCCATACACGCGTCCTCCTCTTTCCTGGGCACGTGTGCTTCCAAAGCTCAGTTGGACACCCTCTCACCTGAAAAAAAGTTTGGAGACGACGCTGGCCTTTTCCAGAGGCGACCTCTGCATGGTCTCTGGGAGCACCGGGGTCCCTGCCGGGGCAGACCGGGCACGAGCTCCTACTGCCAAATGCCCTACTCTTCTCGGTGACTGCCGCTCGCCCCTTTTTCTCTGACCTGCTGTGATGTCATTTGCTTCCAACTCCCCCCACCCACCCCTGCCCCACACACCTCCCCTCTCCTTTCGCTCCTTCCCCCGCCTCCACTGCCCAGGTTAAAAGCTGGACGCTGCCTGGTCCGGCCCCAAATTTGCTTTAGCGGCTTTCCCCACCCCGTCCGCCCCCAGCGCCCGCACCGCGCCCGCTCCTTCGTTCTCGCCTCCTTCCCTCCCTCGCTGCTCCGCGCCACCCTTTCCCGGTTCTGACTCCCAGCCTTCCCTCCCTCGCGCGCGCTCCTTCCAGGTGCGCGTCCCTACCTACCTTCCGGCCCCAGCCCAGCCCGCAGGCGGGGGACCGTCGCGGCCACTCTCCAGGTCCAGTCTCCGACGCTCGAAGACAGAAGGAGCCACCAGCGCGAGCAGAGCCGGTCAGTCCGCCCGGAGCCTCCTGGACCTTCCTGAGCGCCAGGCTCCGCGAGACCCAGGGCACGACGCGGCCAACTTCCCCGAGCCTTCTTCCTCCTCCCTTTTTCCGAGATCCTAGCCGGGTTCGCGTTACGTTTGTACGGTGCCTTTTGAAAGGGAAACGAAAAGATGTCTCTCCTGTATCAGACTGCAGCCTCGGAGAGCTGCAAAGTTCCGCGGCAGCGTCTGATGTGTTCGCCTTAGCGCTTCCCTTGAGTGTCAGAGGGAAAAACCAAGCTTGTTTGTTTCAGGCTTAGGTGAGCTGCAAGTGTGGCCCCTTAGGAGATGTACTTCAGGTGGAGGGAATCCCTATCAGGACGTAAGAGGAATTGCCGCTTTGTCCATTACCCGCCCAGGATTTGTTCATTGTCTGTCCTAAGTTTTTCAGTCCGGCTTGCATTTTTCCAGAAGGCTTTTGTGTGTGTTAGCGACTACGATGACGACAAGCGGACAGTATGTAGACTCACCCGCCATCCTATAGTTCCTAGTCTCGGTCAGCAAAACATCTTGACTAATAACACTGAAAGGAATCCAAACAATCTTTGAAGCGAAGGTAGCATGTTAACGCTGACCTGCCTCAGAGAAACGCCATCTTCAACTCTTGAAGGGCATCTAAGCTTTCCCAGGTGTGGGCGCCCTAGCTTCCCCGAGTTTTTGCTGCGTGTATTGTGTGCCTGTTTGATGGTTTTTAAAGAGCCAAAGCTTTCGTTCCTGAATCCTGTTGTGTAAAAGCAAGGGCACATTGAGTTTAAATTGAAAAATTCAAATGGAAGTAAAAAGTTTGGTCTGATTACGTTAATGCCTCTACACCTAAAGCAAGGGCGTTTACTTGTGAATTGCTTGTTGTTGATTTGTGGTCACCCAGATATAGTACAAATGAAACTGCACTTCATAATAATAGAAAGAAAGGAACACGTATTTAAGTTAATAAATGAGTTCAAATCAGGTCTTTATAGCTCCCCTTTGCATTTCCATGCCACCTTTTTTTTTAATCTTAAAGTGGGTTTTATAAACATTTAAATTTTATTATCCTAAATTTTAACAGTAGAGAAAATAACACCAAAGAGATAGGCAAATTGCATAAAGTTAGATACCAGGAGAAAACTTAATTTCTAACTCATGATCTCTTGCTTCAAATCCTGTACCTGTGTTTTCCTCTCTCCCGTATGGCATGCAAATCTAGGCTCTGCCTTCATTATTGACATTTCCCAGGTATGTGATTGAACTCACTTCATCCACTTTCCCACCCGCCACTCTATTGTTTGCTTTATAACTGCTAATGTAACCCATCAAATGTAATACACACATTTCGAAAGGAAGCGGTAATCAGTTCCTCTTTGTTCTCAAAGAGCAGGTGACAATAAGGAGATTAAGAATTGAGTTCCAAAGAAGATCACAGAAGCTGACCAAGTGATATGCCTCAGAGACCCCAAATATTTGTCAATCAATCTCTTTCCTCTGGAAAGAATAGATAAAATAGTGACTAGTTCTTGATTTCTTGCTATTTGCCAGGCACCATCTCATGGGAATCTAACAACAACCATGTAAATAGGTGTTATTCTCCCCAGTTTTCAGTAGAGGAAACAGAAAAGAGAAGTAAATGCCTGTAATGATAGAGCTAACATTTAAACTCATGTCTGATTTCAAAGCATCACTCCTATCAGTGTGTAATATTGCTTCTAATCAAATCATCCCTCATGCATTTATGTACTATCACTTACACTGGTATAACCAGTCTTTCTTCTCATATTAGTTTCATGCAATTGTAACTGCTAGACCTGTTCAAGAATGAGGCAAGAAAGCAGAAATCTGCAAACCAAGTAGCTACTGGAGTTCACACTTTTAAAAGATGACATCTAACTATAATATTCCATTTTAAGTGTGTGTACACGCACACATACCTAGGAAGACCCTAGATTTTTATCATGAAAGGTTACATCCCAAATTTGTTCTTGGCATAAGTAAGACTTCACCATTACTCAGAACATTAACACGGTTAGCTGACATAAACAAATGAACTAATTGAGACGTGATATTCAAGGCTTGCATCTAGGTACAAACGTAATGTGGGAATGTAGATTTATGCACCAGGAAAATGTTCAAATATGGCTGAAGGTCATGACTGAAATCCTAAATGTGTCTTTGAGATGTCAGGAATAGGAAAGAGATTAAAGGGCCAGGATGAAAATAAAAGGTGGTAGTAAGAAACAATGAAACTCTTCTCTCCAAGCTGCTCAAATATCAGCTCACAAGATTTTATAATAATAGCTTATATATGTTAAGCACTTACCATGTATGTAAGATGCCATGCTAAATACACAGAATGCTTTGCCTTTTTTTAATCTTTATGACACCTTCATGAGATATTACCTTCTTCATTGTCTATATATTATAGGTGAAGAAACTGAGGTATAAAAAGTTTAGTAATTTTCCCAAGCAAGTTTCGTAGTAAAAAGTAACAGAGAAAACTGAGATTTGAACCTAAACAGTCTATTGCCTGAGCACAAGCATTTAACCACTACTCATACTTCCCCCACAGAATTTCCTAACATTTTAAGCAGAACTGACCTTCAATATAGAAGATTAGATGGCCATTTGTATGGGTTTTTTAAATTGTAGAATACATATAAAATTTGCTAACTTACGCCTTTTTTGAGTGTACAGTCCAGTAACACATTCACATTGTTGTGCAATCACCACCATCACAGTAACCCTTCTATCTTGTAAAGCTGAAACTCTATACACATTACACAATAACTCCCCATTCTCCCTTCCCCCCAGCCCCTGGCAACCACCATTGTATCAATTCTTTCTTGTTTTTTATGATTTTGACTCTACCTCACATACGGGGAATCACACAGTATTTGTCTTTTTGTGACTGGCTTATTTCACTTAGCATAATGTCCTCAAGGTTTATCCATGTTGTAGCATAGTGCAGGATTTCTTTCCTTTTTAAGGCTGAATAATATTGCATTGTACGTATATATCACATTTGGCTTATCCACTCATTTTTTGGTGGGCACTTGGGTTTCAGCTATTGTGAATAATGCTGCTGTGAACATGGGTGTAATGGTGTGGCGTCATTTTAAAGGTATATTAAAAAGAAGCGAGAAGGAAAGAAAGTCAATGTTTATTTAGTACCTACTATGTGTTCAGCAATGTGCCATGTGCTTCCTCAAATGATCTCAATATATGAAAGCTTGAGATAACCTTTCTCTCATATGTTCCTGTCATACATTACTCACTCCGCCATCAGGTGATGGCTGAAGTTTCATCATTACATATCACCAGAGTGCAACTGCACTATACTTTACTTATCCATTATGTTCAATTTAATATGATTGTGTTCCTCAGATTCTCTCCTGAGAACAGGCCTTAATAGTGATAAGTAGGCCATGACCATGAGTGCACTAAAACCTGGAAAAGTAGAAGGAAAAAGGAAAAAGTCACAAAACAAGAGAAGGGCAAATTCTTGTCAGCTTCATGTGCATAGGCTGGCTCTGCATGTAAATGTATCTAAGCCAGAAGCGTAAGAGCAGCTGAGGCTCTCCCACAGTGTGCCACAGTGTTGGCCAAGGATGTGAGTACACATCATAGTCTTACAAAGATGTTTCAGACCCAGAGAGAGGTGTCCTGGTACATGACTAAGCCAGATTATCATTTATTTTTACCACTTCCAACATTCTGTTTGGTCTGAAAATTCTGTTTATAAACACACATGCACACATACTTCTGTTTATATACATACATAACCTTTCTTCCCCACAACCTCCTTGGAGACAAGAATTGTGTCTTCTGTTTTCCTTTCAACTCATCTCTTATTTAGTAATACTGTGTACAATCAAACAATTTTCTCTCGGGCTTACTGACCTAACAGTTGAAATGTCATCCTAAAGGGGGAATCTGAAGATGCTCAAGAGGTGAATCATTGCCATTAATCTCTCAGCAAGCAAGAGCTCAGTGCTAAGGCAGGAGTACGGAATAAAAGAGGATCTCCACCCTCCAAAACTCAGAATCTACCCATGGTCATCAAAATTCCCCGAAGAGGGTAGCAGAGTGTAGTGGAAAGAGCTTGGGCTTTGAGGCAATAAAGAGCTGGTTTTTCAATCTTGGTACCACTACTTACTTAGCTGTGTGGTCTTGGGTAAGTTACTTAACCTTTCTGTGTCTCAGTTCCCTTTTCTGAAAATGAGGTTAATAATAGCCACTTCCAAGTGTTGTTGAATGTATTCAGTCCTGGTCTTTCTACCTCAGCACTATTGATGTTTGGGGCTGAATAACTCTTTGATGTGGGCGGACTGTCCTGTGCATTGTAGGAGGTTTAGCGGCATCTCTAGCTTCTACCCCTTGGATGCCAGTAGAACTACCCCCTCCCCCCAGATGTGACAACCAAAACTGTCTCCAGAGATTGGCAAATACCCTCTGGGTGGCAAAATTGCTCCCGTTATGAATCACTGGATGAAATTATTTAAAGGTGATGCATACAACAGCCATAAAGGGCTTAGAACCTAATAAGGACTCCACAAACTTTAGAATTTATTGTTACATATCACTAGTGATAAATCAGAAATCAGTATAGCATTGCAAAATGGATGGCTACAGAAAACGGAACTCCCTAACAGCTATCAGAATTCTCAGGAACACTGGGTTCTCTCATCCCCTCTGAAGTTATTTGCTTGTATTCAGATTAGATAAAAGGCGGAAATTCAGGTATCCTTCCAACTGTAAGCTAATTTTGATTTAGAGGCAGAACTATGTTTTTATACTGTGGAAACATTCTTACTACTTTTGCATTGAAATGACATTTGAAAGCTCTATTTTTCAGTTCCTCTCATTTTCAGCTCATCACCAGTGGTATATTCTTAACAACTGTATCCAGATGGAATTTGGCACCCTGAGGGTCTTCTGTAACTTAAAAGTACTTCCTTGTAAGGGAAGCCTTAAGGATCCTCAATCTGTACAAAACAGGAGCTTATTAATGCTACTAATGAACTGGAACGATTGTGAACAATATTTAAAATACAACTTTGGGGCTTCCCTGGTGGCGCAGTGGTTAAGAATCCGCCTGCTAATGCAGGGGACACGGGTTCGAGCCCTGGTCCAGGAAAATCCCACATGCCGCGGAGCAACTAAGTCCGTGAGCCACAACTACTGAGCCCACGTGCCACAACTACTGAGGCCCGTGCGCCTAGAGCCTGTGCTCCGCAATAAGAGAAGCCACCGCAATGAGAGGCCCGTGCATCACAATGAAGAGTAGCCCCCACTCTCCACAACTAGAGAAAGCCCGCGCGCAGCAACGAAGACCCAACACAGCCAAAAATAAAATAAATAAAAAGTAAAAAAAATAAAGTACAACTTTTTCATGAATGTAAAAGCTAATAAATCTGGGATTTTCTAAAACTCCTTTTTATAAAATATTTCATTGTTTACATTGGTGCTTTTTCATTTTTCCTACTGATGCTTTTTTAGAAACAAGAGAATGTATAACACCAGATTAAATTTTCATTGATGATATCATCTTGAAAGCCAGATGTTCTCTATAGAATTAAAATTGTGGTTTAATATATTTAAACCCTAAGAAAAATTTTCCTCAGGTGAATTCTATACTAATCTATGTGCTTCATAGAAGGGTTACATTTAGAAAGGCAGTAGAGAGACTTCCCTGGTGGCCCAGTGGGTAGGACTCCATGCTCCCAACGCAGGGGACCTGGATTCGATCCCTGATTGGGAAACTAGATCCTGCAGGCATGCAGAAACAGAAATCCCGCATACCACATCCAACATGCCACAACGAAGATCCTGCGTGCTGCAACTAAGACCTGGAACATCCTAAATAAATAAATTAAAAAAAAAAAGAAAGTAGAGTGCAGTAAGTAGAATAGTAGGTTATTTACTTATTTGTAACTATTTCCCCCCAAATAGATAATTTATAATAAAAACCTATAAATCAGGAGAATGTTTGAAATAAAAAATAAGAGAGACTAGGTGGGAAATTGTTATTGTATCTGGGAACTAAAAGTAATTCTGAATATCTTGGTTGTCAAAGTCCAAAAGGTTGTATTATTCTCATAGTCTGATACCTGACAGAAGTCGATATGCAAGTTCACCTGGGGAAGAAAAAAATCCTCCCTCCACCCCAATCTTGGAAGTGTTTGTCATTCAAAGACTTATAGAATTATTACTGAATGACATCATGGTCATTATTTTCAGCAATAATTTTTTCAGAAACATCTATTTGATGGTCATTTCTTATACCAATTCATAATTAAAGCCAAGGACACAACATGAAGTCAGTTACTCAAGGAAGGCTGTTCAGCCTGGGAAACTAGAATAGAAGAATTCCCAGGTTCAGAGTTTCCTTTCTGTTTTGCTTTAACTTACCCTATATAGACAAAGTCTATGAGATCTTGTTGTTTTAGACACTATGCTGGCTACTTACTGATCTACAAGTTCAATGTGATTGGTGAAACTATGGTGATTAATCTGTATGGTCAAAAGGACAACCAATTCCTGGTTCAGGGACTCTGGCTCATTGGCCTCCGCAGCCTGCATCCCAGTGTCTCCCAGTGTGACTGATACCTCCTTACTTCAAAGACTGCTGAGAGGCAGCACTGATGAAAGGATGGCAAAACACTTTGGAATTCTTATTTACTTGTGCAAGAATTATGTTTAGCAATATGTATGAAAATCGTCTAAATCCTTTCTAGAATAAAGTGAATCATGCTAACTAAAGAAAATCAAACTGACAAATACGTATCAGAGTTTTCATCTAAACAAATTAGACAGTCATAAAGTTTTACCTAAAACTAATTGAAATTTTTTATAACAAATTAAGTTTAGCATGATCCTGTTTTACAAGGAAAAAATTATATGTTGTATATATTTATTTGCTGCATAAATAATATTACACACCTCAGAAAAACCCTATAAAGTTGGTATATTTTATTTTCATCGTTGTTCCATTTTACAAATGAAGAAACTGAGGTACAGAAGGTTAAAGACCATGTCCAAATTCAAGAAATAGAGCTAGAATTTGAACAAACCTATTGGTTTGGTTCTGGAGCTGAGCATTTAATCATGGTGCCCTGTGTGTAACTGGACCATATAGAATGGTTTTGTTTGTTTAACTAAAAGGAGCTGCTTTTTACAATTTATCCACTTGCTTCTCTGTTTAGGTGAAAACAGGGGCTTATTACAAAGGAGATGTTTCTTTCTTCTTTTTCTTCATTTCTTCAGAATCCACTGACTGGTCTCTTCATTATAGGATTACAAAGTAGGTAGGTATCCAAGGGGAGAAAGGGGGAAACAAAATCTTTTTTCTTTTTCTTTTTTTTTTTTAATAAATTTATCTATTTATTTATTTATTTTTGGCTGCATTAGTTCTCCATTGCTGCAGACGGGCTTTCTCTAGTTGTGTTGAGCGGGGGCTACTCTTTGTTGTGGTGCGTGGGCTTCTCATTGAGGTGGCTTCTCTTGTTGCGGAGCATGGGCTCTAGGCGTGTGGGCTTCAGTAGTTGTGGCACGTGGGCTCAGTAGTTGTGGCTTGCGGGCTCTAGAGCACAGGCTCAGTAGTTGTGGCGCACCTGCTTATTTGTTGCTCCGCAGCATGTGGGATCTTCCCAGGCCAGGGCTCAAACCCATGTCTCCTGCATTGGCAGGCGGATTCTTAACCACTGCGCCACCAGGGAGGCCCTTCTTTTTCTTTTGAGGTTCAACATAGAATCTATTTGATGAATTGAGATGACCCCAACTGAAATGCTCAAATATGGACACCAAGGGTCCCCATGGAGAGCCAGATATACCATGAGAGGAAAAGTTTAATGTCAATGTCTTCAGTTTGGTGGGAGATGGGCCACTTTGCAGCTGAAACTGGAAGGTGGCCTTTTCCTACCCATCATGGGATGCTGGGCGGGCCTTGCCAACTACTGGAGAAATGTTAAAAGTCCAATTATAATGTACTACTGGCTGAGACTAAGGTGGGGGAGTGAGCTTCATCTTCCTCTAGGAACTGCTATGACCTGTGCAGAGATCTGTTCCAACAGGGTGATGATCATAGCAGCGTGCCAGGGTGCATCAGACTCTGTGGGAGGACCTTTTTTCACCAGTAACGCAATGTTGTGGTGACAGAGGCTCCTGCAGCAGAAAATGAGGTGGGGCATGCGACAGCAGCCTGGTCAGGTCCTCCATATTCTCCATCTCTCTGGTGTTTGGAAACAGAAATAACCCCTTTGGATGATGAAAACCCTGGGGTTCCTGGACAGTTGGGGGATGGAGGAAGAAATGCATCCTGTGAAGTAAAGTGACTTTCTGATTCCATTCCACAAATGTTTCTGGAAAGCCTATAGCGCTGCAGCTCTATGCCAGGAAGGGGGAAAAGATGGAATTCTGCTACAACCTTCAAAGGGCTTCATAGATCTAATTTGTTACTTAAACTGACAAAACAAAGCATTAGTTGCCTGAGCCCAAAGGAAATTACCAGGGTCCATGTCTCTTTCATTCATTCTGGATTCCGCAAAATCTACAGCAACTCCCTAAGTCTTCTTCAGCAACCTTTCTTTTGCCCCACCCCAGGGCTGCATTGTTTCCCCATTCCTGGTTTTAGGATACAGTTACAAAGATGCCCTGTCAAGAGTAGCAGAAAAATACTTCCATCGAGTAACTTTAAACATATGACCCATAACCAGCTTCCTCTACTAGTTCATCAGAAGTTAATATTCTTAAATAAATCCTATGAGTGTTACGTGTCTTATGTAAGTGGCCACAGTTATACAGCATTTCATTTTGTGCAGGTTAAGAGCAATATTTTTTTAAATGTAGAAATGCAAGATAAGACACAATTTTGAGAACTCTAATTTGGCAATTTTTTTCTTAAAAAACCCCCAAAAAAACACTAGAAGCCTCCAAAATGAAAGTGTCTCAGTCCTGTTTCTGCGGAGGACCCTGCAAACTCGCCACTCCTCTCAGAGGCCAGGCTAAGGAAGGCACTGAAGGCTCAGCAGTTCTCACACCCCTGTCAACACAGAGCTCTCCCCCGAGACACAGCAGAAGCTCCACTCCCCATGCCCCTCAGGGCCCTAGGGGGAACAGAAACCTTGAACCTTTCTGCACCTGCCGAGCGCTTGGCACTGTGGGAACCCAGCAACTGACAGCTCCCTGGAGGGGAGCCAGGCCGAGTGGGACACGCAGTCCCACGCTGCGGGCTCCTGGCCAGCTCAGAGCCAGCCGCCAGCTGAGATTGCACTGCTATGTTTTTCAAGGCCCAATTTGGTCATGAGTCTAATTGTCTTTAGGAATTCTTTTTGTTCTCAACCCAAACAAATTTGAGGCTTGTAACAATCTGGATAATTCGAGAAAAATGGACTTTCTTCTGGAATCTGTTTCTATGTTCACTGATAATTAAATTTAAAATATACTTTCATTTGGCTGTGTAATAAAATAAACTTTAGATCATCTCCTTTTAAAGTTCAGAGCTTCTTCACTGGGAACTGAGATTTCCTCATTTGTAAAACGGGCGAAACAAGAGCTTTCATTACATAGGGGTTGTTGTGAGGATTAAATGAGTTGATATAAGTAAAAAATGTAACAGATTATCTGACATAGGATAAGCACTCAATAAATAGCGTGTGTGTGTGTGCGTGTGTGTGTTTCAAATTTCACATCCTTACATTAGTGATTCACTGAAGGCTGAAGTGGTTCTTCCACATTTTTTTTTTTTTTTAACACGGAAGAATGAAATGAGCATGGGATAGTTCTTTTAATGCACATCTTCTCACCAAGTTTTACTTTTTGTTCATTTACTTCCTTCAAAAATAAGGGAAAATAAAACCCAACAATAAGAAAACAAACAACCCTATTTAAAAAACAAGCCAAACATCTGAACAGACACTGCACCAAAAAAGATATACAGATGGCAAATAAGCATATGAAAAGATGCTCATCATCATTTGTCATTAGGGAATTGCAAATGAAAACAACAATGAGACACCACTGCTCACCCTTCAGAGTGGCTAAAATCCAAAAAACTGACAATACCATATCCTGATGAGGATTGATTGTGGGATTGCAAAATAGTACAACCACTTTGGAATACAATTTGGCAGTTTCTTGCAAAGCTAAGTATAGTCTTACTAGACAATCTAGCAATCACACTTCTAGGTATTTATCCAACTGGTTTGAAAACTTACATCCACACAGAAGTCTGCATGCCAATGTTTATAGTCGTTTTATTCATAATTGCCAAAACCTGAAGTAAACAAGATATATTTCAGTCGACAAATGTATAAACAAACTGTGGTCCATCTCAACAGCGGAATACTACTCAGTAATAGAAAGGAATGAACTATCAAGCCACGAAAAGACATGGATGAATCTTAATTGTGTATTGTTAGTGAAAGAAGCCAGTGGGGAAAGTCTACATATGGTATGATTTCAACTATATGCATTCTGGAAAAGGTACAACTATTCAGAGATGTTACATGGATCACTGGTTGCCAGGACTTTGGGGTAAGGAGAGGGTTACATTAATGGGGCACAAGGAATACTTTTAGGGCAGTGAAACTATTCATTATAATACTGCAATGGTGGTTACATGATACTATGCATTTCTCAAAACCCATAGAACTTTACAGCACAAAGAGTGAACCTTAATGTCTGTGAATTTTTTAAAAATCATTTAGGTGATCAGGAATGGGGGGATCTCCAGGTTGGAACACAGAATATGACAAAAGAATCTCACTGTATTACAAATATATGAAACAACCTCACTGAAAGGAATTGGGGGAGAAGTGTTGTGGGAGAAGCTTCTGGTCTAAGTAACTTGGAAATAGTGGAGTCTATAAAACTAAAGGTAAAAGTCTACATAAGCACTCCTCTAGATTATAAAGTTTTATCCCACGGGGGAACAGGTTAACAATTCCGAAACCACTATACATGTATACTGGAAACAAACGAGTAAGTAAATAGATAGTGGATACTGGAAGTCAGGTTTCTCACTATTCGAGTGGGAAGCTACAGATAAGGAAGAGGAAGAGATTAGAATGATCCGTACTGTAAAGAATTAGAATTAGAGACACCAGTATTAACTCACTATTAGTTTAATAAAGATATAGATGGTTATATTTCAAATTATTTATAGACGTGTATACACTACATACACACGTATGTTTTCTTGCTCTGTCAGCTGAGATAGCCTAGAAACTATGACACCTCAATAGCAGCCATACACCCTAACACCCAGATCTTGGTATTAAATACTGTTCCTCAATATAAAGAACCAGGATTCCTTTTAGGACTGGGACAGAAAGTATACAAAAGGAGCCTAGAAAATCTTACAGTGCCAGAAAGTAAAGAAGTGCTAAAACAAAACAAAAATAAAATTTGGGGTATTTTAAAGGGAAAAGAGCACACCAGTGGTCAAAGCTGGAAAAATTTGAGCAATAAAATAATCATAACCCAGTTCAATTATAATCCAAGTCTAAAATAAATATCCACAAGTCCATAGTGGCAAAAATAAATGATTTAATAAATTAATGGTAGAGAATAGACAAATTTGCAGCACAGAAGAATTTCACTTAGATTATGTAGATATTTCACTCTCAAGGAGGTAGAGCTCAACTCCCCACTCCAGTGTGGGCTGTGCATAATGACTTCCTTCCAAAGAGTACAGTATCAAGGGGAGAAAAGGGTAACTTTATAGAGAAGGAACCTGACAAACACTATTTCAGCCAGGTGATCAAGGTCAACATCAACAGTGACAAGTCATGTTGACAGTATGTACCCTTGATATTATGTGATGAAGATGGCACTTTACCTCTGTGGTCCTTCTCCGTAAAACTCATAACCCTAGTCTTACTTCGAAAAAACATCAGACAAATCCCAAACTGTCAAGGTCATCAAAAATAAGGAAAATCTGAGACGTTGTCACAGCCAAGAGGAGCCTAATAAAACACGAGGGTTAAATATAATGTGTTAACCTGGATGAGATCTCGGAACAGAAAAAGAATTCTGGGGAATTCTGACTAAGGTATGGACTTCAGTTAATAATGTATCAATATTGGTTCATTAATTGTGACAAATGTACCCTACTAATGTTACGATGTTATCAATAGGGGAAACTGAGTGTGGGATGTATGGGACCTCTCTGTATTACCTTCACAATATTTCTGTAAATCTAAAACTATTTTAAAATAAAATTTTTATTTAGAAACTAAGGAAAAAAATTTTATTGATTTTTGGCACATTTCCATGCAACCACAAATTACTAACAATTTAGACTTTTAATAATCTTTGATATTTAATAACAGTATCTCAAGCCCAGTCAGATCCTTTTATCTCATATTTAGCATTTTCAAAATTAATACTTTTGTACTTACTTTTATTAATTATTTCTCTTGCAAGGGTGAGCATAGGATCTAGGACTTAGAGCATGAACCATGTAAGTCTGGAAAATTGGCTTCAAATTGGGTTACTCAATGACCTTAAAAAAGCCTTTCTAGTCCCAGTGGGAAATAAATCATGTAAAAAACAATAGTCAACGAGTATTTCTTAAAAACTAATTTTAAAAATCTAATAAATTTATTGATTCCAAAAAACTCACAAGAAAAATAAAGTCTTCATGTTCTAATATCAACTCGGGACCATCAAATTGACCTGCAATTATTCCATAATCTGTAGCTATTTTTAAGAAATTATTAAGAAAATGGAAGTCATCTCTCATGCCAAAGTTTCAAGGTAATATTAACTACTCACTATGAAGTTCATATGACTTAAAAATAAAGGTGACTTTGGCCACAGTGGTGACAAATTTCTACTCACATTGTATTATGTAAAAAACATTTGGATTCTAGAAGAATATTGGATTCAACTTTAAGGTGCTATTGTTTATATTCTCTAGGAAAATACTTCACAGAAATAATTATATTGTATCTGTGTGATTCCATCTGTCCACGCACTCTGTTCTCTCTTTCTTCTGTAGTTAACATTACTGACTTTCAGCTTTAAATTTTACGTGAGATTGCTATGAATTAACAGAGTTGTCACATTTCACTCAAAAAGAAAAAAAAAGAAAAAGTATTTTGGAAGTAGTTGAAGTTGTCCAGCCATAGTTTTTACATCTCTGTTGGAAAATGTGTAGTAAAACATGCTTTGAAAATATTTTTCTTTGGGGAACAACTAATGTTTTAAGACATTGTGGCATAAAATATGCATCTTTGTTCCTCACTTGATCCTGTCTCATTTTCAAATCTGAATCAAACCCACTGTGTATCCAGGATAAATGAAATGCAGGAAATTAATTAGTATTGAGTTTCTAATGTACTAAGCCTTTCATTTGTTTTCCCCCCATTTAACTCTCTCAGTATCCTTATGAGATGATTACTATTATACCGTTTTACTCGTGAGGAAAATACAATTCAAAAGAATCCTTACCGTACGTATCTAGAGCCTTCTATCTAGTAGAGGTAGCCCTGGATTATATCCCAAGACCACTCCCTGACTACACTGTTGTGGGGTAAAATGTCACTCAGTGAACTAAAATCATTGAGAATAGGAAATTGTTGAAGTAATGCCCAATACGTTTTTAACAAGAGATCTTTACGAATAAAAATTTTAAGTTTTTACCGTGTAATATCAGCAAAATAATTTGTTCTGGAAACTTCATCTGGCATCTTAACATCACACAGATTTTTGGCATTTGGAAGAGGGGACACTATGCTTGTTCCCCTGAGTCTCAAGAGGTCCACTTTACAGAGCAAAGGGCAAGGAAGGAGAGAATTACAAAGCAATACTCTCTTTTTACCCTTCCCACACTCAGAAGAAGTCAGTTGATGGGACACCTCTCATTCAACAGTTCAAGCCAGAGCTCAAACCAATGTCCAGGGCCTGTGGTTGGCAGAAGAGGTTAAGGTTAAATTATGTGTTTGGAGAGTAATATAAGTTTTGTTGCATTTGAACATGGAATTCCATGTGGTTATCTGTAAATAAAGACACATACTGAGTTTTGTTTTGTAACACTGCACAGAAATATTTAAGCTTACAGTTTTTTAAAATGAGACAAATTTTAAATTCTTGTTGGAACCTTTGAAATGGTTGGGACTACACTGAGTGTTTCACAACTACATAATTAACAGAGTTTTGCACACAAATAAATGTTTATTTTCAGATACCTGTTGGCCATATATATGCTTACTCAACTGGAAAGTGCTGGTCATTAGGTCATCATGAGAGCTATCCTTCAGATATATTTTTGTATGTGCAAACTGTCCTCTTGATATTTGTCCTTAGTCATTAAAAAACTATCTTCACTTTTTTCCATAAAATTCTACATTGATAGCATTTGCATACTAATAGTTTTCCTAAGTTTAAGTTATATTGGGAATTATCTTAAATGCCTTCATGTGCTATACTTAAAAACAAATTGTAGGTTAGCAAAATGCTTTTAACTTTTGGTAAATTAAAAAATTTATAGGTAAAAAATGAGAATATGAGACATATATGGATATCGGTTATTCATATTTCAATTTACTTCGAGTCATTAAAAAACCTTTAGTGTTCTTATAGATTTTTAAATGTTTTTAATGCACAATAAAGTTTAAATAAGTGTAAGTTAATGTATTTAAAATAAATTTATCAATAAACTTGGCAAGTTTAACTTTCAAGTTTTCATATATTTAATTATCTATCTCTTAGGAATGATTCTTGTGGTGGACATATCAGAACCACTTGCATTTAATAAAACTTATTTGATTCTAACTTCACCACTCCTTGGTTCCCAATCCTTCTCCACTCCTACTTCTAGAACCCCTGATATTTATGGGCATATGTCAAATCCCTCAGGTATATAGGAGTAGGATAAAAGGTTTATACCTATTGCTTAAATAACCAAATTTTCTTTCTTACTACTGAATTATCACAAGCAACTGGGTCCTCTTCATTTCTTCTTTTCCTTTTCATTATAAAATAATTTTCTAGAAAAGGTTGGGTTCATATTAATTTAGCAAAGTAGGGCTTGAAACACATCATTCTACTAATTAGTCTAAGAGAGATTATATCAGAAAAGAATACCTAAATGCATACATTTCAAAAAATAAACAATGGTAATTCTAATAATGAGTCCATGCTTCCAATTGTGCCTGATTTCTATGCACTGTATTAGAAGGAAAATCACAGAGATTCTCATTATTTTTCATCCCTAGCCTAGTTTCAAGAAATAAATTATGCTAATTCTCATCAGGTGTTCATTTTTGATACTAAGGAGAGTCACGGAGAACACAGTTCTCTTTGTGTGCCTCACAGTACAGGGAAATATGCATTTAGTCACTCAATCAGTAAGAATGAGTACTTTTTAAGCTTCCCAGTGTCTAGTTCTTTGATCTGACAAGTGTAAAACAAGTAGAAGTTAAATTATAGGCATTAAATTTGAAGTTAATATTAACTTTCAATTTTATTTCTGAATAATATTCTGATCAAATTAAAAATAGGAATTAATGCAGTATATTTATATACAGCACCTTTTTTGGCATATAATTAAATTTAACTCATTTCAGTGAATATTTATCAGGGCCCCTCACTCAGAAAGCCGGAGGGTCCTTTAGCGCAGGCCTCAGATGATGCACAGTCCCAGGGATACCCTGGCAAGACTGAAAGAAGATAGTTGCTATACAAGGTTAAACTTGAGTCCAGTTACTAGACCACATCAGCTGAAGTGTACTATGAGTTAAATGTTTTAAAAATCCTATGATTATCTCATGAACATCACAATTACTTTGGGGATTATTGTGGGCATTCATATGTTTTAATTGCATCCATTTATCAATATAACATTTTAAATACACCACAATTTTGTAACCCTGGCATTTTTAATATACTGAGGGCCTCAAAAATGCAAATGGCCCTAGCCTCTCTGAATATCTGACAGGTTCTGCCAGCTGCAAGGCACCATGCTGCTCTCTGGGGACAAGAAGACATAGTCCCTGCTCTCAACAAGCTTACTGTCAGCAGAAAAAAAGAATCAAATACAAAAATACCTATTATAGTTAATAGAATAAGATAAGGGCCATTCTAGAGATGCAAACAGCCGTGAGATTCAATGGCACCAATGTCCATTTCCAGTTAAGAATCAGAATATCTTTAAGAGGAGGTGTCATTGAAGATGGATCTTGAAAAACAAGGCGCTATTGACAGTCACAGATGAGTGAGAAAGACATGAATGGAGAGGGACATCTTTAGAACAGCACCGTTTGGTCGGTGTGTAAAAAGTAGAGGAGGAAGTGAACATGGAATATCAGATTGGGACCAGGTAGTTCAGAGTCACAAATGGCAGGGTAAGGAGTCCCACTCCTACTCTCATTGGCAAAAGAAAGTGAGTATGGGGTTTTCAACAAGGAAGTAACATCATCATGCTGCCTTTTAGGAAGATAAAACTGGAATAAATACACGCAGTGGCCTAGTGAATCAGGAAAAGACGGTATGGGAAATCAGTGTGGAGGCTGGCACGCAACCCTCAGCCTGAAGATTCATCACTCTTTGCCTAACCTGAAGAACTTCCTTTTTCCTCAGTCTTGAAGACCCTTTCTTATATTCTCCCTCCACCTAAGCTATAAGCTTACGTACAGGGGGTGATCAGAAGAAGTTCTCTTTTGTTCAGTGTTTTGAGACACTCCTTATTAAGACCAGGGGGACTTCTCATCAAAGGTAAGATTTCCTTCCTCACCCAGCTTGGTTCCTTTAAAAGGAGTAGATCTTATCCTATTATATATTTATTGTGCATAGTCAGGAAATTCAATACCAATTCACAATACCAGGAAGCATTTAGTCCAAGACAACTAAGTGACAAACATTACTGCTCAATAAAGTTAGTGTTAAGAGTCACTCAAGTCAAAGTTTTTTTTTTTTTTCCATTGAATAAATGAAGAATAGAACTGGCCTTTCCAAGAATGAGATTATTTTTCTAGTTTTTCCTTTTACTGAAGAATCAACTTTTTTCAACTGTACATGATCCCCTAGCCTAGTTCAATAAATGGATTAAACTTAGGATAAGTCTATGACTTTGTAGTTATCGCTAACACTTATAAAGCACTCACTATGTGCCGGTAGTGTTCTAAGCACTATATATAACTTCGCTTGACAGTTCAAAAAAAAAAAAAAAAGGAAAAAGATTCTTACAGATGAGGTTCACAGAGGAGGAAAGAAGGAATTCCTAGCACTTGGAATAAGTAGTATGGAGATTTCTCTTCCCAATGGTAGAACTTATTCAGTTTCTTCCTGCTCCTGTACTTCCAGAACAATGGTATAATTCAAACAGAGAAAGCAAAACTCCAAGCTGCCACTTGACTTCTGATTTAACAAAGGTTACATGGAAACTGTCCTGAGCTGTTGAATTACATAGTTTATCATACCATCTAATGTTTTGAAAAGGATGTTTTATTATTGATTAAACAAATTTAAAGTTGCAAGAGAAAACATCTTAATATACCTACAAAAACTATATTTAAACATTCCCATGAGGTACACTACTACAAGAAAGAGAAAAAAAGAAACCTCTACTGCATTGTGCTTGAGTTTCCTTCAATTTTGTTTTATTTTATTTTATTTTTTAAAAGTCTTTATTGGAGTATAATTGCTTTACAATGGTGTGTTAGTTTCTGCTTTATAACAAAGTGAATCAGCTATAGCTATACACATATCCCCATATCTCCTCCCTCTTGCGTCTCCCTCCCACCCTCCCTATCCCACCCATCTAGGTGGTCACAAAGCACTGAGCTGATCTCCCTGTGCTATGTGGCTGCTTCCCACTAGCTATCTATTTTACATTTGGTAGTGTATATATGTCCATGCCACTCTCTCACTTCGTCCCAGCTTACACTTCCCCCTCCCCATGTCCTCAAGCCCATTCTCTACATCTGCGTCTTTATTCCTGTCCTGCCCCTAGGTTCTTCAGAACCATTTTTTTCTTCAATTTTGTTTTAAAAGACACATTAGTTGATTGAAAAAACTGCAAACTATGCTTAACAACTCTGCATATTGAAGTAATGACCAAATAACTGTATTAAGATACATATGTAAAATATACACATAAACATATCCATAATTGAATTAGAAAATTAAAATAAAGAGGTTTAACTAATCAGCATTAGCCAAAATAAGGAGCACTGTAGACATATAACCTCAAAATGCAAATTAATTCCTATTTTTCAATATAATCACTGATTTATAAACTTAAAAATTCAAATAATTTCATTTGAAATTCATTAATTAAGCCAAATATATCTATAAAGAGTAAAATTTATACTTAAATATCTTTCAAAATAGAATAACCAAAGAGAAAGCAAAATAACCTGCTTTGTAAACATTTCAGAAAAGTGTTTAAATAGTTTGAATCAAGACCAGGAAGAGATACCTATATTTTCTTCTCTCTTCCTCGCCTGCCCTCTGCTGGCAAAAAAGAGAAAAGTGAAAAGTAAAGAAGCCTCACACAACATACTGAAAAAGTATTATTTTTAAACAAGAAATGTACTATAGAGTTATATATATAATTTTCCATAAGATTAATTTGCCATCATATTATCTCACCACTCATATGTGAGTTAATATTGGAATAAAAAAATAATGTTTGGAACTTGGAAATATTTCACTATTTAACATAGTTCAGATAAATGACCGTGTTAAAATAAGAATATAAGCATAAAAACATGTCAGAGTGAGAGATACTTTATGTCATTTACATCCTTACATCCTTACTGACAAATTAAACATGGACTAGGTGAGTTTCATTAGCAGCACTCATAACTGTTTGAATGACCTTATGCAAAAGGGTCTGATTACTGGATCACTGTGAGCCAGGACAGAGGGTGGTCCTGCAGGGCTTTTTCTCCGGTCCTCCCTAAGTAGCATTCCCATTAATGTTGAGAATGAAGAATAGTGAACCCCAATCTATAAAGATCTCAACTAACTGGACATTGAACCAATTCTACCACAGTAAAATAAAACAGGAATTACTACATTGTCCACAAGTTGCACAAGCATGAGGTTCATAGTGGTACCATTTGTGAAAGAGACTTGCACATTTTAGATATCAGCAAAGTTAAAATAAGTCTACAGTGTGATACAAGTTTTCCCCCAAAAGTTAACAATGTGTTTTCACTGAGTGCTTACTGTGTGCCAGAACTACATTAAGCTTGTCACATATTTCATAAAACCCCAGAGTAATAATGCAAATTTGGGTTTGTGATTGGCTCATTTATTGCCCAGCTCTCATTCTCAAAAAAAAAAAAAAAGGAGCTAGAATTCTTTTTCTGGGGGAGGAGGATCAGGAAACGACAGTCTCTCGATATTTTCAGACTTTCTCAACACAAAATTAAGTTTGTTGTGTGCAGCAGAAAATTCCATCTTTACTATTGTGCTTACTATGAAAATTCTGACTCATTAATTGCACAGTAAGACAGCCCTGCATTTTAGGTAACTGGAATTTTTAGACCTGTTTATGGCCATTTTTTCCCTTTAAAGTTAACTTTTTGAAATTTAATATACATACAGAAAAGTGCATAATTCAATATGTACAGTTTGATGATTTTTTACAAAGTGAATAAACCCAAGTAATTATTACCAGATCAAGAAATAGAATATACCAGCAAAACAGAACGTCCCCTCTGGTCACCTCTCAATCTTACCTCCTCCCCAAAGAAACTACTATTCTAACTTCTGTCACCATAGATTTGTTTTGCCTGTTTTGAATTTCACCTAAGTGGAACTCTACAGTCTGTTCTCTTTAGAGTCTGGCTTCTTTCTCTCAAATTATGTTTGTGGGATTCATTCATACTGTTGTATGTAAAAGTAGTGCACTCATTTTCATTGCTATATAGTATCCCATCATATGTATATACTTGATATGTTTATCCATTCTATTCTTAATGAATGTTTGGATTTTACAGTTTTTGCACTTCTTTTAGGATATCTAGGAGTAGAAAATCTGTGTCATGAGTTTTACATATGCTCAATTTTAGTAGAAATCTCCATAGCTTTCCAAATGTTGTATCATTTCATAATTTACGCTCTACCAACAGCAGATCTAGTTGTTGGGAGGTCTAGTTGTTCTACATCTAAGAAAGCACTTGGCATAACCAGGGTTTTTTTCCTTTTTTAATTTTAGTCATTTTGGTGAGTAGTGGTATCTCATTGTGGGTTTTGATTATTAATAATTTTGAGTCCATTTTTATATGTTTATTGACCAACTGAATGTGTTCACTTGTGAAACACTTGTTCAACACATCTGCTCATTTTTCCACTAGATTATGTGTTCTCTTTCTGTTATTGATTGTTGGAAATTCTTCATATATCTAGATATAAGTTCTTCATCTGATATAACATATTGCAAATATCCTTTTCCCTTTGGTGGGTTTACTTTTCACTCTCTTAATGATATCATCTGAGGAAAGAAGTACCTAATTTTTTTTAAATAAATTTATTTATTTTATTTATTTATTTATGGCTACATTGAGTCTTCGTTGCTGAGCGTGGGCTTTCTCTAGTTGCAGCGAGCAGGGGCTACACTTCGTTGCAGTGCGCGGGCTTCTCATTAGGGTGGCTTCTCTTGTTACGGAGCAGGGGCTCTAGGCTCACGGGCTTCAGTAGTTGTGGCACACAGGCTCAGTAGTTGTGGCTCGTGGGCTCTAGAGTGCAGGCTCAGTAGTTGTGGCGCACGGGCTTAGTTGCTCTGCGGCATGTGGGATCTTCCCGGGCCAGGGATCGAACCTGTGTCCCCTGCATTGGCAGGCAGATTCTTAACCATTGCGCCACCAGGGAAGTCCCAAGAAGTACCTAATTTTAATGAAGTCCTTCATTAATCTTTTCCTTTATAGTTGAGTACTTTTGTATTCTGCTAGAAATTTACAAGTGTCTTTTGGGCAAAATCCAGGTTTACTTCTCCAAGCATTTTGGCCTCTCAAGTCCTGGCTGCTAATCATATTAAGCAGGGAAGGGAAGGGAAGGGGTAGGAAATACACAATATTGTCTTCAAATATTTGAAAAGCTATCATAGGGATGAGAACATTAGGTTTGCCCTGCATAGTGCCCTGAAAGAAATAAGAACTTAGGTTGGAAAGTAACAACATAAAATTGTTTATCTGACTAGCCCAATAATGAAAAGAGATTGTATTTTCTCCCTGTCACTGGACGTGTTGAAGTACAAGCTGATGCATAGTTTTCTGGAAACACACATTCTAATAGATAACCTTTAAGCCAATCCATGTGACTTTAAGAGTGTGGTTATAGCATGTGATGTAGAACAGAATAGTTGCACTATATGCCACCAGCTTAAAGAAATTAGGGTTGAACTTCCATAATATCCTTATTTAACTCCTAATAGAATTCACAAATCTTTATAAATTCTTACTTGCAACTATATTTTCAGTCTCTATGACCTCCACTTTTTAAAATAGTATAGCAATTCCCTTCACCTTAACTTTTCATTTTGAAAGTTTTTAAGGGAAACTCTCTACCTCTAATATTCCAGGATTTGTCAAATAAGATTCTATTTATCCTAAGCATAAGCTCCAGAATTTAACTCCAGTCCTTTTCCCTTTCTACCTTCATCTATACAGAAGAAAAAAATTTTCTGTTAACTGATAACATGGCAGTAAATGTCCTTCAATTCTTTGTTTATTCTAAAATGCATTCTCCAGCATATTCTCCATACATTCTCCTATAGCTCTATGTATTCCTTGAAGTTCAGTATCAAAAATATATAAATATTACAAGAGAGAACATACTACTAAGATAGCACTGTACTGTCTTGCTTAAGTGATTGGACCCTAGAGATAGACAGACCTAGTTCAGATTCTATCCCTAACATATTCTAAACCATATTACTTAAACTTTCTAGACCCCAGTGTTCTCATCCATAAACTGGAGATAATAATATTACCTACCCATTGGTTGTTGTGAGGATTAAATGAGATATTGCCCATAAAATTTAACATAGTGCGTGAATGACAGCATACTCTTTCCTTTAAAAAAAGTATATGCAATGGAATATTATTCAGCCACAAAAAGAATGACATTCTGATACATGCTACAACTTGGATGAAGCTTGAAAACATTATGCTAAGTGAAATAAGTCAGACACAAAATGATAGGTATTGTATGATTCCACTTATACAAGATATCTGGAATAGGGAAATTCATAGAAACAGAAAGTAGAATACAGGTTACCAGGGTCTGGAGGGAGAAGGAAATAGGGAGTTATTGTTTAATGGATACAGCGCTTCTATTTGGGATGATAAGAAATTTATGGAAATGGATGATGGGGATGGTTGCACATTGTGAATGTACTTAGTGCCACTGAATTATACCATTAAAAATGGTTTAAATGGTACATTTTATGGTATGTATATTTTACCAGAATAAAACAAATTAATTAATTTAAAATTTTTTAATGAGCCATCATTTTTAACTTCCCAAAATCTCTAAGGAAGGTCTACAGTGACTCTTATAAGATCATGTCCCTACAATGATAATTTGGATTCTTTCTAGGCTTAGATTATATCTTATACTTAGCCATACCAAAGTTTAACTCTCTTCTTTCTGTCCTCCCTCCCATAATTCCAGATTTTAAAAATCTCTTTCTTAAGTTTTTCCACATCTATAAAGCATTTATTATGTGATTGTGAACATAGACACTTAATATAAGTGCCTCATCTATAAAATTTTTAAACTAACATCAGCACTTCTTACGGGGAGAGCCAACTACCAAACTTTACTTTTTAAATAAGTAACTGCCCTGACTCTTTGTTACTGGTCTCTAAATCAGTTCCTAAACAAAACAAATCTTTCCCTCCAACCCTATAGCAACCCTATAGTGTGTGTCTTAAGAAATAGTTTCTGGGGTGTTTGTGTATGTGTGTGTGTGTGTGTGTGTGTGTGTGTGTTGGAATGTGTGAGGGGAATGGGGGGAGCACAGCAAGGAGAAGGAAGACTTTGTCAAAGGTATTTTTTCTAACGTTAATAAGTTATATCTATTTGTTCCTATTTTTTCAGATAGTTATTTAATCATTCCACTCAACTCAACTTGATTGGGTGGCATGATTTCCCATTACGTAAATCATACAGTTCATCTGCAAATAGACTGTGTTTGCTTAAATGTTCAACAATTATACCATTCATTACAAATTCTACCAGCTTCCCTGCCCTTGAAGTAAAAGTAAGCAATCTGTAATCAAAAAGGACCTCCACTGGAATGCTTTGTGTAGATCGATTACACAGAAGTTATTTGTAATGATAAGATATACACTTAGTCAGCTAATAGTAGTAGATTAATATGTGCTTGGAAAAATGAAGTCCTTCATGAGCACCACCTAGCCAAATTATTTCATTTCTTAATCTTTGTATTATTTCCTATTCCTAGTCAGATATTTTATAATATATCCTTATTATTATATATACATTTAAAAATCCTGGATGGACATGGAATTTGCTCCACAAAAACTATATATTACTACTAGTACTTAATAGGTACCTGAAAAACTAGAGGCAAAAACTTGTAATACTCCAGAATAGAAAAAAAATATGCTCTTCCACTAATCCTAGTTTTCTGTTATCAAAAAGTGTTCCAATTTTGCTTTTACTGATGTAACTTTCATTAACAGAAAAAATGCAAAATAGTAAATCTAATTTTAGCCAGAGGATTACATTCTCAAATTTCTACTGGACATCCTTGGGCTGACAGCAGCCCAAGCAGTGATTACAAAAATTTATCTATGTTCAGCTTTAAAATACTCTCAGTAAAAAGAACACAGTATAAGAGCTACTGAGCCTTATCACAAGATGTGTTCATCATGGGGATTCAATCTATTGTCCTATCTATTTACATGAGCAATCAAGGAACCTTCTGGGAGAGAATTTATACTAAGGAAAGAGAGAACTGAGTAAACTCTCTAGGTACCAAAAAAAAAAAAAAAGGCAGTGTGTTGTGGTGGTTAGAAAATGGGATTAGGGGTCTTAGGTCAGGTTCCCTAGAAGGGCCTGAGATGAGTTTTATTAGGGTGTACTCTCAAAAGTGAAGGATAGTATAGGTCAGGAGAAGCAAGAGAGGGGCCCAGATAGAGACTAGTTTCAGTTTGACCCAACAGGAAAGCTCCAGAGCACAAATTGCACCACAGAATTATCCTTACCTTGAGGCAAGTGGTCAGACCTTTGTAACCCTTATAATCTAGTCATTGGTCAAGAGCTACTGGTAGGGATAGGAGGAATCAGTCTTCCAGGAGAGAGTAACTTGCTGAGTTAGCAACCCACAGTCATATCAGCTGAGGATGGGATGGCCAGCAGGGTAAAGTGGATCCAGTTGCAGCATCAACATCTACTGCAGGGTCCAAATGATCAGGCTTTGAGTCCCACCACATAGCTATTAGCTATACAACACTTGGAAACTATTTAGGCTTTCTGAACTTGGGCTCTTTACCTATAAAACTGGGGAGAATAACACTTACCTCTCAAGGTTGTTTTGAAAACTTTAAAAATGTATATATAGTACTTGGGCTGGTACTGATCAAAGTGCTCAATAAATAAATGCTTTTAAAAATGCTAAGTAGCTAGAAGGCAAGAGTGATTGAAAGAATAGCATGGTTTCTTTCAAATGAATATGGTGCTTGGCAAAGCTCTACAAGTAAGAAAATATTTTGGGGTGCCCTTCCAACAGAGCATTGCACAATAAAAGTATTCTTGCCTGTTTTTACAAATGTCTGTGTAATCCCCAAGTCTCCAGTGACTCAGCGGTAGCACGCAGTGAAAGAGACAAAGTGGTGCGGTGAATGGTGTGATTCTCATGAGAGCAACAGCCTTGCCCAAAAGGCTGAAGTCGCAGCATCCAGCAGAAAGGAAATAGAATAGGAAGAAAAAATGGTTGAACCTATGCCATAGCTGACCAAACTTGTCAGGACATAAGAGATACAGGGTGGAGGGGGATGCCTAGCACAAGACTCAGTAGCAAGGGTGATGATGGTAAAAGTCAACCAAAGAAGAATAGCATTAGGTCCCTAGGGGGCACTGCTCTGTCATATTTATTGATGTAGGACATGGTTGACTAGCTTACAGCTACCGGGTCAGCGAAAACATTTGTGATTGGCAACAACTTCAGTAGGCTTGCCTCCAGCACTATTCTAGGGTCTTAAGATACATCAGGGAATAAAACACAGATGGCTGCTATAGGAGCTTATACTCTGGCAGGGAATAAACATAATAAATAAGCAAATAATATATACTGTAGTATGTTAGAAGGTGGTAACTGCTATGGAATAACAAAAAAACATGGAGTAGAGCAAGGCATGTCAGAGGGTGAAGGAGCAGGTTGGGGTACTGAACAGAGTGATCATGTAATGTACAGCATGGAATACAGTTAACAATACTGTATTGTATATTTGAAAGTTGCTAAGAGAGTAGATCAAAATTTCCCATCACAAGAAAAAAATTGTAACTACATATGTGTTGTGAGGGATGTGAACAAAACTTATTGCAGTAATCATTTCTTAATATATATATGTCATATGTTATACATCTAAAACTAATTCAATGTTATATGTCAATTATACCTCAATTTAAAAAATATAGGGTGGTCATAATAGGCCTTAGGGAGACGGTAAAACTTGAGCAAAGACATAAAGGAAGTGAAAATATTAGTTTAGTAGATATCTTGGGAGAGCATTTCAGACAGAAGAAACAGCCGCAGCAAAGAACTTTAAGTCAGAAGAGACTAGTGTGTTTACGGAAAAACACGAGAGGAATAAGCAAGGAGGAGAGTGATATGAAATGAGGTCACAAGGGTAAGAGGAAGAAGCAACATGTGCAGCAAGGGATTCAAAGTGGAGGGACAGATCGGGGGAAACCTTCAAGATGGAGGAAGAGTAAGACGTGGAGATCACCTTCCTCCCCACAAATACACCAGAAATACATCTACGTGTGGAACAGCTCCTACTGGACACCTACTGAACACTGGCAGAAGACCTCAGACTTCCCAAAAGGCAAGAAACTGCCCCACGTACCTGGGTAGGGCAAAAGAAAAAAGGAAAAACAGAGACAAAAGAATAGGGATGGGACCTGCACCTCTGGGAGGGAGCTGTGAAGGAGGAAATGTTTCCACACACTAGGAAGCCCCTTCGCGAGCGGAGACGGCGGGTGGTGGAAGGGTGAAGCTTCAGAGCCATGGAGGAGAGCACAGCAACAGGGGTGCGGAGGGCAAAGTGAAGAGATTCCCGCACAGAGGATCGGTGCCGACCAGCACTCACCAGCCCGAGAGGCTTGTCTGCTCACCCGCTGGGGCGGGCGGGGGCTGGGAGCTGAGGCTCGGGGGCTTCAGAGGTCAGATCCCAGGGAGAGGACTGGGGTTGGCTGAGTGAACACAGCCTGAGGGGGGCTAGTGCACCACAGCTAGCTGGGAGGAGGTCTGGGAAAAAGTCTGGAGCTGCCTAAGAGACAAGAGACCATTGTTTTGGAGTGCACGACGAGAGGGGATTCAGAGCACGGCCCAAATGAGCTCCAGAGATATGCACAAGACGCAGCTACCAGCACGGACACCAGAGGCAGGCATGAGATGCTAAGGCTGCTGCTGCAGCCACCAAGAAGCCTGTGTGCAAGCACAGGTCACTATCCACAGCTCCCATCCTGGGACTCTGTGCAGCCCACCACTGCCAGGGTCCGGTGATCCAGGGACAACTTCCCCAAGAGAACACACGGTGCACTGCAGGCTGGTGCAACATCATGCCGGGCTCTGCCGCTGCAGGCTCACCCCGCATTCCGTACCACTCCCTCCCGTGGGCGTGAGTGAGCCAGAGCCCCCTAATCAGCTGCTCCTTTAACCCCGCCCTGAGCAAAGAACAGATGCCCTCGGGCAACATACACTCAGAAGCGGGGCCAAATCCAAAGCTGAAGCCCAGGAGCTGTGTGAACAAAGAAGAGAAAGGGAAATCTCTCCCAGCAGCCTCAGGAGCAGTGGATTAAACGTCCAAAATCAACTTGATGTACCCTGCATCTGTGGAACACCTGAATAGAAAACAGGTCATCCCAAAATTGAGGCAGTGGACTTTGGGAGCAATGATATATATATTTTTTTTCCTTTTTCTCTTTTTGTGAGTGTGTATGTGTATAGTTTTTTGTGTGATTTTTTCTGTATAGCTTTGCTTTTACCATTTGTCCTAGGGTTCTGACTGTCCGTTTTAGTTTTGTTTTTTTTTTTTGTCTGTTTTGTTTTTTAGTATAGTTTTTAGTGCTTGTTATAATTGGTGGATTTGTTTCTTGGCTTGGTTGCTCACTTCTTTCTTTCTTTCTATTTTCTTTCTTGTTTTTAAATTACTTTGTAATATTTTTATTTTTAATAATTATATTTTATTTTTTATTTTAATAACTTTATTTTCTTTTTTTCTTTCTTTCTTTCTTTTTTCTTCCCTTTTCTTCTGAGCCATGTGGCTGACACGGTCTTGGTACGGTGGCCAGGTGTCAGGCCTGTGCCTCTAAGGTGGACGAGCCGAGTTCAGGACATTCGGCCACCAGAGACCTCCCGGCTCCACGTAATATCAAACGGTGAAAGCTAACCAGAGACCTCCATTACAACGCTAAGACCCAGCTCCACTCAAAGACCAGCAAGCTACAGTGCTGGACACCCTATGGCAAACAACTAGCAAGACAGGAACACAACCCCACCCATTAGCAGAGAGGATGCCTAAAATAATAATAAGGTCACAGACACCCCAAAACACACCACCAGACGTGGTCCTGCCCACCACAAAGACAAGATCCAGCCTCATCCACCAGAACACAGGCACTAGTCCCCTCCAGCAAGAAGCCTACACAACCCATTGAACCAACCTTAGCCACTGGGGGCACACACCAAAAACAACGGGAACTAAGAACCTGCACCCTGAGAAAAGGAGACCCCAAACACAGTAAGTTAAGCAAAATGAGAAGACAGAGAAACACAGAGCAGATGAATGAGCAAGGTAAAAACCCACCAGACCAAACAAATCTAGGAAATAGGAAGTCTACCTGAAAAAGAATTCAGAGTAATAATAGTGAACATGATCCAAAATCTTGGAAATAGAATGGAGAAAATACAAGAAACGTTTAACAAGGACCGAGAAGAACTAAAGAGCAAACAAACAATCATGAACAACACGATAAATGAAATTAAAAATTCTCTAGAAGGAATCAATAGCAGAATAATAGAGGCAGAAGAACGGATACGTGACTTGGAAGGTAAAATAGTGGAAATAACTACCACAGAGGAGAATAAAGAAAAAAGAATGAAAATAATTGCAGACAGTCTCAGAGACCTCTGGGACAACATTAAATGCACCAACATTTGAATTATAGGGATCCCAGAAGAAGAAGAGAAAAAGAAAGGGACTGAGAAAATATTTGAAGAGATTATAGTTGAAAACTTCCCTAACATGGGAAAGGAAATAGTTAATCAAGCCCAGGAAGTGCAGAGAGTCCCATACAGGATAAAATCAAGGAGAAAAACACCGAGACACATATTAATCAAACTATCAAAAATTAAATACAAAGAAAAAATATTAAAAGCAGCAAGGGAAAAGCAACAAATAACATACAAGGGAATCCCCATAAGGTTAACAGCTGATCTTTCAGCAGAAACTCTACAAGCCAGAAGGCAATGGCAGGACATATTTAAAGTGATGAAAGGGAAAAACCTACAACCAAGATTACTCTACCCAGCAAGGATCTCATTCAGATTCGACGGAGAAATTTAAAGGTTTACAGACAAGCAAAAGCTAAGAGAATTCAGCACCACCAAACCAGCTTTACAACAAATGCTAAAGGAACTTCTCTAGGCAGGAAACACAAGAGAAGGAAAAGATCTACAATAACAAACCCAAAACAATTAAGAAAATGGTAATAGGAATATCGATATCAATAATTACCTTAAATGTAAATGGATTAAATGCTCCAATCAAAAGACATAGACTGGCTGAATGGATATAAAAGCAAGACCCATATATATGCTGTCTACAAGAGACTCACTTCAGACCTAGGGACACATACAGACTGAAAGTGAGGGGATGGAAAAAGATATTCCATGCAAATGGAAATCAAAAGAAAGCTGGAGTAGCAATTCTCATATCAGACAAAATAGACTTTAAAACAAAGACTATTACAAGAGACAAAGAAGGACACTACATAATGATCAAGGGATCAATCCAAGAAGAAGATACAACAATTATAAATATTTATGCACCCAACATAGGAGCAACTCAATACATAAGGCAAATGCTAACAGCCATAAAAGGGGAAATCGACAGTAGCACAACCATAGTAGGGGACTTCATTACCCCACTTTCAACAATGGACAGATCATCCAAAATGAAAATCAATAAGGAAACACAAGTTTTAAATGACACATTAGACAAGATGGACTTAATTGATATTTATAGGACATTCCATCCAAAAACAACAGAATACACTTTCTTCTCAAGTGCTCATGAAACATTCTCCAGGATAGATCACACCTTAGGTCACAAATCAAGCCTTGGTAATTTTAAGAAAACTGAAATCGTATCAAGTATCTTTTCCAACCACAACCCTATGAGACTAGATATCAATTACAGGAAAAAATCTGTAAAAAATACAAACACGTGGAGGCTAAACAATACACTACTTAATAACCAAGAGATCACTGAAGAAATCAAACAGGAACTCAAAAAATACCTAGAAACAAATGACAATGAAAACACGATGACCCAAAACCTATGGGATGCAGCAAAAGGAGTTCTAAGAGGGAAGTTTATAGCAATACAATCCTACCTCAAGAAAAAAGAAACATCTCAAATAAACAACCTAACCTAACACCTAAAGTAATCAGAGAAAGAAGAACAAAAAACCCCCAAAGTTAGCAGAAGGAAAGAAATCATAATGATCAGATCAGAAATAAATGAAACAGAAATGGAGAAAACAGTAGCAAAGATCAATAAAACTAAAAGCTGGTTCTTTGAGAAGATAAACAAAATTGATAAACCATTAGCCAGACTCATCAAGAGAAAAAGGGAGAAGACTCAAATCAATGGAATTAGAAATGAAAAAGGAGAAGTAACAACTGACACTGCAGAAATACAAAGGATAATGAGAGATTACTACAAGCAACTATATGCCAATAAAATGGACAACCTGGAAGAAATGGACAAATTCTTAGAAATGCACAACTTTCAGAGACTGAACCAGGAAGAAATAGAAAATATAAACAGACCAATCACAAGCACTGAAATTGAAACTGTGATTAAAAATCTTCCAACAAACAAAAGCCCAGGACCAGATGGCTTCACAGGCGAATTCTATCAAACATTTAGAGAAGAGCTAACACCTATCCTTCTCAAACTCTTCCAAAATATAGCAGAGGGAGGAACACTCCCAAACTCATTCTATGAGGCCACCATCACCCTGATACCAAAACCAGACAAAGATGTCACAAAGAAAGAAGACTACAGGCCTATATCACTGATGAACATAGATGTAAAACTCCTCAACAGAATACTAGCAAACAGAATCCAACAGCACATTAAATGGATCATAGACCATGATCAAGTGGGATTTATCCCAGGAATGCAAGGATTCTTCAATATATGCAAAACAATCAATGTGATAAACCATATTAACAAATTGAAGGATAAAAACCATATGATCATCTCAATAGATGGAGAAAAAGCTTTTGACAAAATTCAATACCCATTTATGATAAAAACCCTCCAGAAACTAGGCATAGAGGGAACTTACCTCAACGTAATAAAGGCCATATATGACAAACCCATAGCCAACATTATTCTCAATGGTGAAAAACTGAAACCATTTCCACTAAGATCAGGAACAAGACAAGGTTGCCCACACTCACAACTATTATTCATCATAGTTTTGGAAGTTTTTGCCACAGCAATCAGAGAAGAAAAAGAAATAAAAGGAATCCAAATCGGAAAAGAAGAAGTAAAGCTGTCACTGTTTGCAGATGACATGATACTATACATAGAGAATCCTAAAGACGCTACCAGAAAACTACTAGAGCTAATCAACGAATTCAGTAAAATAGCAGGATACAAAATTAATGCACAGAAATCTCTTGCATTTCTATACACTAATGATGAAAAATGTGAAAGAGAAATTAAGGAAACAATCCCATTATCATTGCAACAAAAAGAATGAAACACCCAGGAATAAACCTACCTCGGGAGACAAAAGACCTGTATGCAGAAAACTATAAGACACTGATGAAAGAAATTAAAGATGATACCAACAAATAGAGAGATATACCATGTTCTCAGATTGGAAGAATCAATATTGTGAAAATGACTATACTACCCAAAGCAATCTACAGATTCAGTGCAATCCCTATCAAATTACCAATGGCATTTTTTACAGAACTAGAACAAAACATCTTAAAATTTGTATGGAGACACAAAAGACCCCAAATAGCCAAAGCAGTCTTGAGGGAAAAAAACGGAGCTGGAGGAATCAGACTCCTTGACTTCAGACTACACTACAAAGCTACAGTAATCAAGACAATATGGTACTGGCACAAAAACAGAAATATAGCTCAATGGAACAGGATAGAAAGCCCAGAGATAAACCCATGCACCTATGGTCAACTAATCTATGACAAAGGAGGCAAGGATATACAATGGAGAAAAGACATTCTCTTCAATAAGTGGTGCTGGGAAAATTGGACACCTACGTGTAAAAGAATGAAATTAGAACACTCCCTGACACCATACACAAAAATAAACTCAAAATGGATTAGAGACCTAAATGTAAGACCGGACACTATAAAACTCTTAGAGGAACACATAGGGAGAACACTCTTTGACATAAATCACAGCAAGGTCTTTTTTGATCCACCTCCTAGAGTAATGGAAAGAAAAACAAAAATTAACACATGGGACCTAATGAAACTTAAAATCTTTTGCAAAGCAAAGGAAACTACAAACAAGATGAAAAGACAACCCTCAAAATGGGAGAAATTATTTGCAAACGAATCAAAGGACAAAGGATTAATCTCCAAAATATATAAACAGCTCATGCAGCTCAATATTAAAAAAACACACAACCTAATCCAAAAATGGGCCGAAGACCTAAATAGACCTTTCTCTAAAGAAGACATACAGATGGCCAAGAAGCACATGAAAAGCTGCTCAACATCACTAATTATTAGAGAAATGCAAATCAAAACTACAATGAGGTATCACCTCACCCCAGTTAGAATGGGCATCATCAGAAAATGTACAAACAACAAATACTGGAGAGGGTGTGGAGAAAAGGCAACCCTCTTGCACTGTTGGTGGGAATGTAAATTGATGCAGCCACTATGGAGATCAGTATGGAGGTTCCTTAAAAAACAAAAAATAGAATTACCACATGACCCAGCAATCCCACTACTGGGCATATACCCAGAGAAAACCATAATTCAAAAAGATACATGCACCCCAATGTTCATTGCAGCACTATTTACAATAGCCAGGTCATGGAAGCAACCTAAGTGCCCATCAACACATGAATGGATAAAGAAGATGTGGTACATACATACAATGGAATATTACTCAGCCATAAAAAGGAATGAAATTGGGTCATTTGTAGAGACATGGATGAATCTAGAGACTGTCATACAGAGTGAAGTAAGTCAGAAAGAGAAAAACAAATATCATATATTAATGCATATATGTGGAACCTAGAAAAATGGTACAGATGAACCCGTTTTCAGGGCAGAAATTGAGACACAGATGTAGAGAACAAATGTATGGACACCAAGGGGGGAAAGTGGCGGGGGGGCGGTATGTGGGATGAATTCGGAGATTGGGATTGACATATATACAGTAATATGTATAAAATGGATAACTAATAAGAACCTGTTGTATAAAAAAATAAATAAAATAAAATTCAAAAATTCAAAAAAAAATTATACATGTAATCCACATTTCCTATTTAGTAGTCTATGGATTTTCAAATTTGAAAAAGAATAAAGCACCTAACACTTTGTAGTTGTATAAAGTTTTCTTTGTAAACATAAAATGTCACTGTATCCTACTCAGAGGGGAAGAAACAAGGACCAGAAAGAAAGAAACTTTTAAGTCAAAAAAAAAAAAAAGTCTACAAATAACAAATGGTGGAGAGGATGTGGGAAAAAAGGGAACCCTAGTACACTGCTGGTGGGAATGTAAATTGTTGTTGCCACTATGGAAAACAGTAGGGAAGGGCCTCAAAACACTAAACACAGAACTACCACATGATCCAGCAATTCCACTTCTAGGTATATATCTGAAGAAAATAAAAACCAAATTCAAAAAGAATTCAAAAAGATACATGCACCCCAATGTTCATAGCAGCTTTATTTATAATAGCCAAGATAAGGAAGCAACCTAAATGCCCATCAACAGATGAATGGATAAAGAATTAGTGATATATATATATATATACACACACACACACACATATATAATGTGATATATATATATATATATATTATATATATATAATGGAGTATTACTCAGACATAAAAAGAATGAAATTCTGCCATTTGCAATATTATGGATGGACCTAGAGAATATTATACTTAGCGAAATAAGTCAGACAGAGAAAGACAAATACTCTCTGCTCTATATTATCACTTATGTGTGAAATTTAAAAAAATAAAACAAATGAATGTATATAACAAAACAGAAACAGACCCACAGATATAGAGAACAAACTTGTGGTTACCAGTGGGGAGAGGGGAGGCGGGAAGGGAGAGATAGGAGTATGGGATTAAGAGGTACAAACTACTAAGCATAAAATAAATAAGCAACAAGGATACATTGCACAGCACAGGGAAATAGAGCCAACATTTTGTAATAACTTTAAATGGAATATAATCTATTGAAATATTGAATCACTGTTATACACCTGAAACGAATAAAGTATTGTAAATCAACCATACTTCAATAAAAAAATTGTGGAAATTTAAAAATCCGTGTTGCCTATTAGAACATGAAAAAAATTAGTAAGGCAGAAAACGATTTAATTTGATTAAAAGAAACAAAATAAAAGATTAGTTCCAATAGAAAAAATACTTGATATAAATGACAGTGAGATTTTAGTTTCTTTCAAATAATAACAAAGTGTACAATTTATTTCCTGCATAGAGTATACAATTACTCAGGGTAATACAGTTTATAAAATAGAGCCAAAAAACGTGTCAAAATTTCAAGTAACCAATGGAAATAACTTTCATAAAATATGGTACCTCCAAGTCCATTGTTAAGAAAATAAATTAAGATATATTAAAATGTTCGGTTTTAAAGTTTTAAACCTTTGCCTAGGTGGGAAAATTTGTAATGTAATACTGGTTTTGATTCTTCTGTAAATTTAATTAAAATTTATCCTGAAGTAAAAACATCTATATTTGCTGGTGCCTAAAGAAGTAAGAATGACTTTGCTGTATACCTGAAACTAACACAACATTATAAATCAACTATACTGTAATAAAAATTAAAAAAAAAAAAAAAAAGGAGTAAGAATGGACAGACCATGTAAATCTGAGTTTAGGTCTCAGATCTCTTTGACACAACCTGGATCTAGTACTCCGAATTGTCATGCAAATGATCACATTTACCTTTGCCTATTTTGCACAGGATTTATGAACAAATCACAGGTATGAAAACACTTAGAATTCTTTGAAATGACTTGACAAATTCAAATTAACTATTTATTATTAGTAGTTAAATAAGAAAATATAATATCAATAGAAAACATTTATTTGATTTTTAGGTAATACTTTGCCTATTATGATAAACAATGTGTCATCATGAGAATGTTAGGAAGTTATATGAAAGATCACTCTTACAAGAAGGCAGAATGTGAAACCCGTCTAAGGCTTAGTTTCCATATCGTAGCGGAGTGGCTGAGAAGAGGGTGAACTCTGAGGACTGACCACCTGAGTTGACTCCTGATTCTGTTATCTTTTAGTTGTTTGACCTTGGTCAAGTTTTGTAACTTCTCTGTCTGAGTTCCTTATTTGCAAAATGCGGATAAACAACAGTACCAATTTGGCAGGGTTTTCATAAGGATGACACGGATTTGCAGCAGTCATTCTTGACTGTCTAATGCAACACCCATTCTCAACCTTCTTTTCTCTTCTCCTGCTCCACTATAAAGTCTGAAAAAGTGTAAAACTTGATTTCCCAATCTCCCTTGCAAATTGGGGTGCTAGGTGACAGTGCAAGCAAAGGAGACAAAAGCAGAATACTGTTGGAGCTTCTAGGAAAGCTTTGCCTTCCCTGATAAAAGGAGACAGATTTAGCTGGGATAAAAGGGGAGAGATGTAGCTGAGACCATCCTTTCCTTCCTTCTTTTTTCCTTCAACACAAACATGCTGCTTGGTGTTGGGAGAGACATCTTACAAATAGGAGAACAAGGTCAAGGGAATGGGATGCTGTCAGAAACCACTATGTCACTGAACCAATGCCAGTTGCCAGAAGCCTTTTAATATGAAAAAGTGAACTGTAATTTTTTAACTGACTGATACTGAATATTTTTACTTGCAGCTATAACTATTCCTAACTGATTCAGAGTTAATACATGTGGAATGCTTGGAATAGTTCTTAGCCATGATTAATGCTTAATAAATTTTAGCTATGAGTATTATTTTCTAGTTGATCATGTGTTGTATGTCATCAATTTTATATTCATTAATGTGTGATATGTATTTTTGTGGTTTATGTATCTTGTCTGATAGTTTCAACATAGAGTTGTAATATTATTTAAATATTATTTAAAATTCACAGTAGTTTAAATACATGATAAATGTGGTCATTTCTTGGAGCAATTAATCTGTCTAAATGCCCATTTTTTTGCTATCTTCTTTAATTCAAGAGCCCATTATATCTGTTGAGCTTTTCTTGTTATTCATTAATATGTCACTAATTTAAAAGTTTTGGAAAAGATGCTCTGGAATTTCATCATTTGCTACCTTTTATCCATTGTTTTAGAACTTCTATTTTTTTGCAACATTTTCAACATAAAAATGTTGAGGCACTTATGAGCTTCTACTATTTCCTAGCAGTATACAACTATAATGTTCTGTTGGAAGTAAGGGCTAACTACTCTTAAGGTACTTTCTTCCACCATGCCTATCTGAAATGCAGTAGATTTATGGATATACATTAAAAATCTGGAAAGAAAAAATTAAATTAAATTAAGAGGGCAATAAAAAAACTACAAGTTCTAAAATTTACTTTACAAGTTAAGTAAATGATTGAGTAAATTTCCTAGCTAATGCAAACAAAAAACAGATATCAAGTCAAAGAAACTAATCATTTCCAGGAAACTAATCATTCAATTGTGAACCTGTATCCAACTCTATGTAACAGCCCATTTTAGAGTTTATTAGCACTCCCTATATTATGAAGAATAAACCAACACTCTTGATTTCAATACCCAGCCCCCAAACACACATCCACATCCACACACACATCCCTGCTTTTCCACACATTTTCTTTCACTGGAGTGAATTCAACCACCATTTACCCAATTTTTCAGGCTTAAAACTTGAATGTCATCCCTGACCCCCTCTTTCCTTCTCATCTCACTTCCCACCTATTAGCAGTTTTTATCTGCTATCTCTAAAAAACATATATACCTTGACTCTGGCATCTAGCCACCTCCAAAGATAACTGCTCTTGACCTATCCTTCTATGATCATTTTCAAACCTGGGCTACATGTTAGAATATTTGAAGAAATAAACATGACACAAACAAACATTTTCATTAACCATTACTTCCTTGTATTATATTGGTTAATGCTTCTTTTAACACCCATTTTCATCATTTCCTGATGATTGTTTTCCTCTTTGTTTAATTGGTTGGATTGGTTTAGTTCTCTGATCTAACCATGCTCCTTAAGGAAGAAAACAAATCCACATAAGAATCCACTCCTGTTTTAATAATTTAACCTCATCATTTTGGATTTTTACATTCTCCCACTGGATGTAGAGAACTGCCCTAGATCCAGCCCCACATCTTTCTTCTACAACCTTATCCAACCCTGGCTACACATTAAAATCACCATAGGAGCCTTGAGAAATATCAACTCCAGGGCCCTACTCCCAGAGATTTTGATATAATTGCTTTAGACTGGGGCTGGCTAGAATCAACTCCAGAGGATACTAATATGCAGGTGGGGTTGAGAAACTAGACTATTGTAGTAGATTCTTAATTGGCATTCCTGCTTCTACTCTTGCTCCCCCTGCATACAGTGTTTTCCCCCTTTAGCCAGAATGACCTTTTAAAATGGGAAATCAAACCCTAGGAACTCCCTATAACACTAAGAACAACACTTCAGAGAGGCCTTCTCTGAAATCCCTATTTCAAATTCCCATTTGCCTCCACTAATCTCTATTCCCTTTACCTAGTTAATTTTTCTTTATAGAACTTATTATTACCTGATATTTGATTATATATTTGTTTCTTTTTCTTACTAGACTATAAACACTCTGAGGTCAAGAATCTTGCCTTTCTTACAACTTCATCCTCCATGCCTATGTATAGTAGGAGCACAGAACATATTGTGGAATCAATTAATGTTATTTTTTTTAACGCTTATCTCTCCCCTTGACTGTCTTGAGCATATAAATTTTAATAATTGAAAAAAACCATTTTCAATTACCATTTTTATGCTTCCAAAATTATCTCTAAAAGAAGCAGTTACCCCAACTGGATCCCAGACAGGATTAAGTATTAAGGATCCCAATGGAATTTTTTTAAATGAATGAAAATGAGACCACATATATTACTCTAGAAAATAAGCAAGAATTATAACTGCATGATAACATTAACTTTAAAACAAGTTCCCCACAAATACAGCATCATCAGAGGTACTGGTAAAATAAACTGTATTAGCTAATCATTACTAATCTCTGAGTCAAAGCTTAAAAGTTAAAACAAAGCAAAACAAAACAAAAAAAACACCCAGGAACTAAGGAAAGTCTAAATTTGAGTAATATTTATTTCCCAGATACTGCTGTTTTCTTGCCCTCTTTGTTTTACCAGTCTCCTATCATCAGTTAACTAAGCAGAACACTGCGGTCATTAACAAAGAGGGTAGGTGGCTTTCTGACCCACTCCAGGAAGTCACCCTGGGGGAATTTCCAAATCTTTTCCGACAAAACCAAATTACCCATTTCTTATCTGTCCAGGAATGAAGCTTGTGATTAACCTGTAAATGAATCAACGTTTATTCTGAGTCTGGTTTACTGGTCAGAAGATGAAATCTGCTTTGGAAAAGAGTGCTTTAGAGACAGGGCTACAGTGTGACGGTGAAACACTTGTTAGAAACAAGGATCGCTCTTGTGCTTTTGTGTGCTTTTGAGTGCTTTTGTGGGCATCACACTTCCCTGAGTTAAACCTGAGCCCCATCCTGGAGCCAGAGAGTCTGCTGTGAATTCTGACCATCCCACCTAGCAGCTGTATAATCTTGGGCTATTTACCTAACCTTTCTGTACTTCAGTTTCTTCACCTGTAAAATGGAGATAATAATAGCACTTACCTCAAAAAGTTATAGTGAGGATTACATGAATTAATGGATGTAAGGTGCTTAGAAAAGTGTCAGGGCACAGAAAAGTTCTACATAAGTGTTAAAAAGTGATGACTAAAAGCATGGATTTCAGAGCCGACTGTTTTCTGCATTTGAATTCCATCCCTGCCAAGGTAGATGACCTTGGGCAGGTGATTTTACCTTTCTGTGTCTCCATTTCCCCTTCTGTAAAACTGAGATCATATTTACCTCAACAGGGTTGTGTAAGTATTGACTTAATATAGGTAAAGTCCTGAGAACTGTGACTGGAATATAGGATGTACTATAAAATGAATTTAGTATCATTATTATTGCTGTTGTTATTATCTGAGGTTATAATTCAGTGCAAGATTTTTGAGACATTGATCTCTTCCAAGTCTTCTGCTTCTTTGATCATTATTTCTAAAAGAACAGTCATTCCACAAGGATGTATTTCTGGCCCACTGATCTCTTCATCCTATCCATTCTCCCTCAGCAATATCGTTGCTTTAATGTATTCATTATCACCTCTTAGGAAGATGGTTTCTAAAGCTGAATTGATAGCCCAGCCCTCTCTGGGAGCTCTACACCTTATCTGAACATGGATGTTCCTCAGACATTTCAGACTGTCTCTGTGCAAAACAAGATTAATCTCCATTTTCATTTTCCTCTTCTAATGTCCTTGTCACATTAGCTTTGACTTCTCTGTCCCCTTGTCCTTCATATAATCACCATTGTGATTCTAATTCACAATAAATTTTGAATGCATCCTCTTCTCTCCATGTTTCCTGCCACTTCTCCAGCTCACAATTATAGCAGTCTTTTAATGGGTCCTGCCACCTCCTGAAATCACCTTTTGAAATCAGTACCACACCTTATTCAGCATAAAAGGGAATGAAGTACAGATATATGTTACAATGTGGATCTTGAAAACATTATGCTAAGTGATATATATGGTATATTGGGTTGAACTGTGACCCCCTAAAATTCATGTCCACCCAAAACCTATGAATGTGACCATGTTTGGAAACAAGGTCTTTGCAGATATAATCAAGTTAAGATGAGGTCACAGTGAATTAGGGTGAGTCCTAAATCCAATATGACTGATATCCTTACAAGGAGAGGGGAATTTAGATACACAGGCCCTCAGAGACACAGACACACAGAAAAGAATACCTTGTAAATAAAGAAGCAGAGATTAAAGTGATGCATCTACAAGCCAAGGAATGTCAAGGATTGCTAGCAACCACCAGAAGCTATGAGAAGGCAAGGAAGGAGCCCCCTCCAGAGCCTTCTGAGGGAACATGATGCTGCTGACACTTTGATTTCAGACTAACCTCCAGAATGGTCAGAGAATAAATTTCTGTTGTTATAAGCCACTCAATTTGTAGTAATTTGTTATGGTAGTCCTGGCAAACTAATATATATTGTATGGATATACCACATTTTGTTTATCCATTCATCAGTTGAAGGACATTTGGGTTGTTTCCAATTTTTGGCTAATAGGAATAATGCTGCTATGAACATTTGTGTACATCTGTGATCCATTTTGAGTTAATTTTTAAAAAGAAGTGAGGTTTTCAAAATTAAGTCCACTTTTTTTACCTATGGATATTCAGTTGATCCAGCATCATCTGTTGAAGACCATCCTTCCTCCACTGAACTGCTCTTTCACCTTTGTCAAAAACCATTTGGTCTTATTTACATGGGTCTATTTCCAGGTTCTCTGTTCCATTCTATTCCTTCTCCAATACAGCATAGTCCTGATTACTGTAGCTAGCTACATGATAAGTCTTAAAATCAAGTAGGATAATTCCTCCTACTTTATTCATCTTTCTCAGAATGTTTAAGCTGTCTAGTTCCTTTGCCTTTCCACATAAGTTTTAGATTAATCTTATCTATTGTTATAGTCTGTTCAGGCTGCTATAACAGAATACCATAGATTGGGTGGTTTAAAATAACAGAAATTTATTTCTCACAGTTCTGGAGGCTGAGAAGTCCAAGACCAAGGCACTGGCAGATTCAGTGCCTGGTGAGAGCTTACTACCTCATTCATAGGGCACCTTCTTCTTGTGTCCTCACATGGTAGGACAAGAGAGTTCTCTGGGGTCTCTTTCATGGCACTAATCCCATTCGTGAGGGCTCCACCCTCATGAGCTAATCACCTCCCAAAGGTCCCACCTCCAAATACTATCATTTGGGGGATCAGGTTTCAACGTATGACTTTTGTGGGGCCGGGGGGGGGGGGGGGAGGCGGGGCTGGGGAACACAAACATTTAGTCTATAGCATCTATATTTACAAAAACTCTTGCTGGATAAATTCCCAAAGTTTTAAAAATCAATTATGTGTAGATAACTCCATAATTTATATCTCCAAGATCAGCCTTTCTCCTGAGCTCCATAGTTGAATACCCAACTACCCACCTGACAGCTACATTTGAGTGTTTGATATTGAATATGTTAATTTTGGGATGCTCATTCCATCTTCACGTTTATCCTATGATCTTCCCCCATCTTAGTAAATGGCACCACTGTTTAGCCAGATGCTCAAACCAAAAACCTTCTCTACAAAAGAATTTGAGTATCTTTAAATAGACACATATATACATACACACACACCAGAACATGACTTTTATCAGTTTAAAAATATTTCAGTGTCCAATTGCTCTTACAGTAAAATCTAAAAATCCTTGCTTAAGGCCAACAGGTCCTCTCATCACATATCCCTTCCTTCAGCGAAGCTCCAGCCTCAGGCCTTTCTTGTCCAAGCAGGGCAGGGACAAGGTAAAGTAAATGAGACACCTAGAGTGCAAAATAGAAGAACTTACAGGCTCTTAAGAGTGTCTCTTAAATTTTTCTCCCTAGGGTCTTCACTTGCCCCACCCTAGTCCCAGGCCTTGGTCCAAGGTTTTTCCTGCCTTAGGGCCTTGGTACTAGCCATCTCCTCCACCAAGAAAGCTCTGCTCTCTCACTTTTTATGGCCGGCTCCTTCTTGTCATTCATGACTCTGCTCAGGTCAACTACCCTATTTAAGATAATAATAATAGTACTAGCTAAGATTTATTTACCTCTTACACTGAGACTGGCTCTATTCCAAGCCCACTACTTTATTTAATCTTCCAAACAACTCTATATGATGGGTACCATCATAATCTCCATTTTACAGATAAGGGAACTGATGAAGAAAGATGCTAAGTACATTGCCCAACAGCACACAGCTCCTGATAGTAAGTGATTTGGCTGGGAAACACCCTAAGTGATGCAATTCCAGAAACTGAGCACTTGTTTATTTCCTTGGGTCACTTACAATCTGCAATAATCCTGTTTGTTTACTTGCTTACTGCCTTTATTCGTTAAAATGTTAGTTCCATGAGGCAGCTTGGTTTGTCTTTTGATGTTTTCTCCCCTAACTTAGTTATGCCTGGCTGTGCTCAGTGATCCATAACATTTATGGAATGAATGCATTTAGAAAGACAGACCTTGCCCCCAAATAACCACACTACTTAAAAATACTTATCCGTGAAAATCTCTGAATTAAATAATTTCAAAATCTTACACCAAAGACCTCTTAAGGGGAAAAAAATATTGTAAAACTTTCTAAGAATGGTGCATGGCTACATTCTTTTAAAATTATCTTTAGGTACATACATGTGCCCTACTCGTTGATAGGTCTACTTTCCTCTGGTGGCAAAGATAATCACTGTGTTACCAATATTTCATCTAGAAGCTGGAATAGACGCAGAAAAGTGAGTTTGGGCCGCTTTCACCTGGAGTTGTTTGTGTTTACTTTCCGAAAGTTTAAATCATTTCTTTTTCCCAGCTGTTTTGATGCACTCTCTTCCCCACTCCTCCCCTTCCTCGGTTATTTCCTTTAAGGCATCTACACTACCCATCTGGGAGAGTGTTTGATGTTCCGAAGTTTCTAAATCTACGATGAGATCCGAGATCACATGAAATTTAAAGAATTCTCCTGGTTCCTTTGTCGGCTCTCATTTATCTGCCGGCTCCTTGAACGTATGGGTGATGCTTCTCAGGGAGGTATATTCTGGCCAACAGCATTGGCCAGGGGACGCATGTTTGACAGTGGATTTGGCAGGGGGACAGGTAAAGGGAATGGAAGCGAAAGCCTAGTCTTACGCGTCATTTAAATCCCCATTCTGCTCCTGCCACAAGTGGGGCATTCCTTAAAGAGCAAGAATTTCATTAAGCAAATACCCTAAACAGAATGTAGGGTAAGACCCCCGAAAGGAATTGGAAGCCCTGGCCAGGAGGTCAGCTCCGCTCACCCCGCCACACGGGCCACTTTTCCTCTCCCAAGGGCTTACGACTGGCGGGAATGAACCCGGGGCACTGCGCGCGCTCACGCGCCTGCGCCCGAGGGCCTAAGGCCCCAACTCCAGCGCGTCGCGCTTGCCCGCACAGCCTTCCCGCGCAGCCTTACGCGCTCCCCGGTGCGCAGGCGCAGAGAGAGCGGGCGTGTGGGCGGGCGTGCGGCCGATTCTGTAGGGACCTGGCCGGCGGGCATGGCTGCAGGCCTCTTCCGCGGTCTGGCAGTGGCCGGTGGAGGCGAGAGTAGCGAGAGCGAGGATGACGGCTGGGAGATTGGGTATCTCGACCGGGCAGCTCAGGTAGCAAAGGAGGACTTGTCTTGGCCGCACCTGGATCGGCCTTCCCTGGCCATGAAACCTCATACTTCCTCGCCTGTGTTTCCCTAACTTTTTTTCCAGTGTAAATACAGGCTTTTGGACTGCAAACCAATTCGCAGTTTCCCTAAAATGCGCTTCTTTAGGTTGTCGATGTAGCTCTTTACTTAGGTTTGGACCCATCATAACGCAAAGATAATTTTAGTTATGAGTTAGTCACAAACTTTGGATGTTACCTCCCCCCACCCCCCAAAAAAAAGATGTACCAAAACCCGATCATTATTGTTTCCGGATGCAGTGGAAATGAAAGTATGTGTAACAGGAAAATTTTTTAACTTTCTGCTTTTTTAGAAATTAAAAGGACCGTTACCCATTGAAGAAAAGCATGAAACATTTAAGAAAGCTTTGACCACAGGAGATGTTTCATTGGTCGAGGAGCTCCTGGATTCTGGTGAGAATTAAGGGACAGTTTCAACCTAACACAGTTGTCTCAGTTCACAAGGATTCCTTATTTTAAAAGGTTTGAGTTGTTTTTCTAATGGAAGCACAGTGAATGTTAGTATCTCAAGTGTCCTACATGTCTTACTTGACTCAGTTTTCTCTGCCTTATTTTCTTCCTCTAACACAAATTTGGAATGCCACACTGACACCGTCCATCAGTTGTTCCATCTCCTTCAAAAGGTCTAGTCAGACTAATCCTACCCCACTTTGATAATCCTTACTTACTTTGCTCAGCATTTACTTGTCTATAATTATTATTATGTGTTTCTCAAGAATTGTTTCTAGTTATGTACATTTTAGTTAATGTTCTTTGCCTGTGTTGGTTGTGTCAGTGTGTGAATGAGAATGAAGTAGGAATCTATCTGGATACCTCTTCCAGCCTATCGCCTACTCAGTGTGCTTCCTTGGGAAAGTCATTTGAACTTCCAGAGCATCTATTTCTTTATAAAAACATTATAATTCTGTCTTGGGTCCCATGACATTTTTCTGTGTATTAAATTAAATATTATTTTTTTTAAATTACCTTGACATGGAAATGTGAGTTGTTGATAATGACTGAAATTATCAAAGGAGTAACAAGCATCTACTGTCTACCTGTAAATACAAAGCATTCACACACAAAATTGTATATAGCAAAATGTTTTCCTTCTATGCTAGAGATGCATGGCTTATTGGAAAGTAAATCATTTTGGAAACAGTACAGTTCTGGGTTTGATTATTAGCCCTGCCACTTGATGGCTCTGTAATCTTGACCAAGTTAGGAAACTTCCTAAACTTCAATTACCCCCTTTTAAAAACCAGAATGCACTGTATCAAAGGGTTTTTTTTGGGGGGGGGGTGATTAAAATGAGAGACTATATACAGGTCTTAGAACATATAGGCATTATATAAATATTAGCTGTTGTTAACAAGTAATAAGGATCCTGTAACTTTGTGGACAATGGAACTTGAATTTATAATTAAAAAATTAAATTGAATCAAATTGGAATAACTGAAAGAGGCCTAATACTAGGATATGAACACATGCAGGAGTGTGCATAGTGTTGGATGGGATGGAATAAGCAGAAATTTGTTTTAGAAAAGCGAGTTTGCCTTCGGAGTAGTGGTACTAGGTGCAATGAAGTGTCGGAGGCTCTTGAAAGGACTTGAAAAGAGCCTACTGGTAAAGTATTTCATCAGCCTTTTAAAATTTGTCTTTAATTACAAAAAAATTTTAACTTCCTTTTAAAAAAACAATAACAAGTAGGTATAAGTAGAGAAACACCTTTGTCCCCACTTTCACCCGTATTACCCCTGAAGTCTCATTTTCACACGTAACTCTTGTTTTAGTACTTCCTGATTTCCTTCCACATGTCATTATTTAACACTTTAAAAAATATTTTTACTTGTTTGCCTTTTAAAGCCATACATATTCCTGCACCAGTTGGAAGTTTAATAAAAAAAATGAAACCTCCTTTTGAGTCAGCCATTTTTAGCAGTCTTTGGTTTTTGTTCTTCTGCTATGCACTAACATTTTCAGTTCTCTTTAAACTATTAAATATTTTAGACATTCAAAAAATGTATGGCGACTTATCTTTTTCCCCCTGGAGATTACCACTCTCCTATAGCTGGTATTTATTATTCCTATGTACGTCTTTATACTTTTACTATATGTATATACCCCCAAACAATTTAGTGTTATTTTGAATGTTTTTGAGCTATAAAAATATATTGTGTCAATCCTTTTAAACTTATCTTTTTTGCATTATGCTTAGAACATAATATGTGCTTAATAATTTACTTTTTTGAGCTTAGAGGTGATGATTATTAAGAATTTTTATACTAAAATGCCACATTTGCTTAGCTTTATCGTCACATCTTTTCCTTTTTACTTTTGCTGTCACAGTTTGAGCAGTAATGTCAATAAGGAAAGAATAATGAGAAAACAAAATGATCTTTTCTCTGATCTCATTCATATGCTTTCAGTTGCAGCAATTTAAAGAGGAAAATTTGTTAGAGAAGACAAGTTGGGCCAGCAGTATATATATATATGTACTAAGATAGTTTTCTGTTGTTTTCTCCTAGGAATTATCATGCACCTTATATCAATTAAAGTTAGACAATTGGGAATTTGACAAATATAGTCTTTCAATAACTTAGTGTTCCTACAGAAAAAAAGTGAGTTCTCCCTAACAAGTTTGCATTCCTTCAGTGATATGACCTTCATCTTTGCAGATGGAACACTTTAGAGCCAGAGACTACAACCTGTAAATTATAAGGTATTAAAGGAAGCCTATATTCAGTGGTTTTCACATACAAGTTTTCCTTCTTTGAAACCGAAAAACGTTCTGTTTTTTTTTTCTTTTCTTAAGATTAGCAGATATTTCTTAGGTTGAAGAGAGTTTGCCACTTATATCTTGATCTCTTTATAGCAAAGTCTTTACATAAATTTAATGGGTTATGTTCGCTGCCTTTTTATAATCTTGTCCTTGTATCATATCTTCTATGCTCCTCCCCAGTCTTAGATCCAAATCTAGATTAGTTCAACCATTTTTTTTTCTTTTTTATGTGAGTAAACCAATCAGTGCTATTGGTGGCGGGGGTGGGGGTGGTGTGGAAATCAGATGACTTCAGGGATTTGTACCGTTAATGATTGATTTGAGGATTTTAAGGTCAGCTGGCTCTCATCGTTTCTTAACAGTTACTATCCATCCCTTCCTGTCTGATTCTGGATGGTGGCTATTTAAAACTTTATCCTGCTCCTCAGGCCTGGTATCTCTTCTGTGCCTCTCCTTATTCTAGCTCACTGTTTCATTCATTTGTCCAAAGCAGAACTTGAAAGTTATTTTCTATTTGTTCTTTTCCAACACTCCTCTTCCTCAAAGTAATTTTAAATTCCAATAACCCTGCCTTTGAAATGTCCTTTTGGATTTCTTCTTCTTTTTCTCTGCTGCCCTTGCTCTGACTTTTGCATGGACTTCCAGCCTCATAACCGGTTCTCCCTGCCTCCTATCCCACTCTCAGCAGTGGTACCTACATTTTCTTTATAATACGAATATAATTATGTAAATCCCTGGATCACAAACTATAGTCTACATTTCTTAGCCCTAACCTACCTTTTTAACCTTATGTTTGGCCAGTAACCCATGGTTAAATTTTGCGTTGGGAAGGAAGGTAAAAGAGTTTTAATAAGGAATATATTTGGTATTTGCCACCATAGAGATGTATGATAATATTCTAACTAAAAAGACAGTTTATATCTGTGAAACTTTTTCCAACTGCCCTAGAGAGAAAAAGGCAGCATGTAAAAACCTGTTCTAATATAAATATATATTATATGAAAAAACATTTGACAGATTCAATCTCTTGGAAAATAGTGAACCTGAAGTGAACTATAGTGAAACTGAAGTTAGCTTTTTTTATCAAAGTTCATATAATTTTCTATTTTTCTGAAGCCCATTATTACCAAGAAATTCCCTTCCATTATAAAGTACACAGTGTATGTCACTATGTGAAGTACTTTAAACATATTAAGGTGACAGTGATTTTTTTTTTGGTGGGGGAGGTTTTAAAACCTTGTCTTTATATTGACAGGCATCAGTGTAGAGTTCAGCTTTCGCTATGGGTGGACTCCCCTTATGTATGCTGCCAGTGTTTCCAACGTAGCGCTGCTTCGGGTCCTTTTGGACAGAGGTGCTAATGCAAGCTTTGATAAGGGTAAGATGTTTTAAATATTTAAATATGTGAAAATGTACTTTGTATATTTTTCTGTTTAGAAGCCTAATTATATTCTGTTTGGGGGTGGTGATATATACTTTCCAGGCTCTGTTTTCATATATTCACTTTAAAATAAACCTTTGCTCTTGAAAAAAATCGAAATAAGGTTAAGATATTTGAGGTAACTTAACTGATTATCTTTACTGTGATTTTCTTGATTCCCAAGCAGCTATTATACAAAGTGAAAAAAATTAGTTTTTTAAAAAAATCTTCTATAAACAACATAAAAAACCAAATTAGAAACCATAGATATTTTGAAAAACCTTCTATCCAAAGAGATATATTCCATTTATATTATTGTTATAAATGGTTGTGTTCTTACTATATACCTTTAACTTCTATGCTAGAGAGTTTTGGTTATTTTTAAGGTAAAATGCATTGAAAGAAAACACTGAAAAGCTGATAATTTAGTGGAAAATTGCTTGAAAATCAGTCTTTGGAATTTACAGCTCAACTCTGAATTATATCACTTAAAGTTGTTTCAAAGATAATTTATTAAATCCATTTGTTTCTGTCTTTGTCAGTAGTGCTTTGATTGCTTTTGAAGAATAAGAGTATATGTGCAAATGCTATTTAATTATTATATTGAATTACTGATTATTTTTTACATGTTTCCAATAGACAGTTCATTTCATAATTCAGGTATAGGTTTCATTTTAGAATTAATTTTCTTATTAATTTTTTACTACATTAGATATTTGTAAAATCATTTCTATTTTTTTCTCATTTATATATTTTATATAAATTCTTGTCTTATTGACAATTTTATGTTTAATCTGCTGCTGTGGTAGGTTTTTCTTATTGTGTCATTTAAAAATATCACCCAGGGGAAAAAAAGAAAAATGTCACCCAGGGACTTCCCTGGTGGTCCAGTGGTTAAGACTCCTCTCCCATTGCAGGGGGCACAGGTTCAATCCCTGGTTGGGGAACTAAGATCCCACATGCCACATGGCGTGGCCTAAAAAGAAAAAAAAAAAAATCTCCCAATGAAAGCTATACTTAGAAATGAGATTTTTGAAAGTGTATAAAATGTTGTGCTCAAAAAACTGATTAATAGTTTTCTTTCTCTGCTTCTTGTAATAAGAGGAATACCTTTCAGTTATAAAACACTTTATATTTTGCCCAGCATGTTCACATAAATTATTTTATGTATCCCACGGGCCCCCTCAGGTAGAGGGCAGACTTTAGCTTCTTATATGTAAGTTAGGTCTACTAAGATATCACTGGAATCACAGTTTATCAGTGACAGAACTGGGACCAGAATCTATATTTCTATATTTGGTCAATATTGAACCACAAATGTAAACCGTGGCTGGCATGACCTATTTTTAATTCCCCAATTCTTACTTGAGAATTGTTTTTTGTTTTGTTTTGGTTTTTAATTTACCCTGATCTCCACTGATGCCATAGGAGCCAAGGGAAGAAGAGTTTTAGGAAATGGGATGGGCTAAGAGAGATCAAGTACAAAAGGACTAAAAAGAAACCAATACATGTAGCAGTTAGGACATCTTCAGTAGGATAGTTTGGGCATAAGCCAGATTTCAGTGAGTGGTCAAATCAGTGAGAGCTAAAGAAGTGAAATCAGAGAATATCAATCATTGTTTTTTAACCATGTGTTCAAGGCATACTTTAATCAATCAAAAACTATTCAACTCTCCAGGCAGTAAATCTGCACAGAGCCCATACTCTGAACCACTTTCCTATTCTCTTGAAGAAATGAGAATAGGGAAAGGAAATTAGTAAATGAATTGTAGATATACTTTGGAAATTGATAGTTCATCCCTGAGCTCATTTTTTGGTGAAGGAATACAAAGTTACCTGCTAAGAACAAGAGATTTGGAAATAGGTTATAGAATTTTAAGAATGCAATAAATATTTAGAATCTTTTGAATGGTAAAAGAAGTTAATTAGATACACTTTCTGATGTGTATGGGGTTTTCCTCACCTTTCCTTTCACTATAGATAAGCAAACTATTTTGATAACTGCATGTTCTGCTTGTGGCTCAGAGGAACAGATCTTGAAGTGTGTAGAGCTACTACTTTCAAGAAATGCTGATCCAAATGTTGCTTGTAGGTAAGAACCTTACTATTTGTTCAAAAATGATGAAGATACTTTTCTTTGATTATCAGCCTTTTGTTTGATTATGTTAAACACTTGACAGCATGATTTTTTAAACATCATGAGCAGTGTGTGTTTACTTGGCCATAAAGCTGATGAATGAAAATAAGTCATAAGGTCATGGTTCCAATTGTATAAGAGTACCAAAGGAAGGGCATGTCATCAAAGTAGTCTTTCTATTTTTAATATTTAGAGGAATGTCCTAAGAAGTTGAATGAGAGGGAAAGTATGACAATAAACTGTATCATTTTCCTTTGAATTACACACTCAAAAGAATATGATAATTGAGCTATAATAGTAAAGCCTCTTAGTATTCTCTCTATAAAACACAGACCCACTAAACAATTTACACAGATACTATGAATTCCAAAATAATATATCAAAATGTTTCCATTTTCCTAAGACTTTTCCAGTTAACTATATTGTATATGTAATAGCGCCTAGATGCATAGAAGATATGCAGTGAATGTATCTTGCATCTGTTAAAATGTCAATAATAAAAAAAAATGAATCAGATTGTTTCAAATTCCTATCACTGACTTCCTTCTTGTCTGGCTCCAATTTCCTATTAAAGCTCTTTCTGTTTTATTTAATCTTCAAAATGAAGCAAGTGGGAAGTAGCCCATCCCATAGAAAATGTCTAGTGTGAAAAGAATTATAATGCCTGATATATAGAAGTAACTAGGCTTTACTCTAGAAGTTTTTTTCTAATTTAGCTTAGTTTCTGTGACCTGTATAGCAGCTTTGGAAAGTACTGTACAGCTGTAGATAATTCCCAGATCTTTTCTGAGAGGCAGAGATTTTGATTTAGTAGAGCGGTTCAAGCAAGGTCTATTTGGTCTTCCAGTGGATTTTTGGCAAAGCCTACAGACTTTTTTTTTTTTTGGCTGCATTGGGTCTTCGTTGCTGCACGCGGGCTTTCTGTAGTTGTGGCAAATGGAGGCTACTCATCGTGGTGGGGACGCAGGCTTCTCATTGCGGTGGCTTCTATTGTTGCAGAGCATGGGCTCTATACACACGGGCTTCAGTAGTTGCAGCACGCAGGCTCAGTAGTTCCAGCACGCGGGCTCTAGAGCGCAGGTTCAGTAGCTGTGGCACACGGGCTTAGCTGCTCCTTGGCATGTGGGATCTTCCCTTACCAGGGCTCAAACCCGTGTCCCCTGCATTGGCAGGCGGATTCTTAACCACTGTGCCACGAGGGAAGTCCCTGGAGACATTTTTGATTGTCACATCTGGGAGACGCTACTGGCATCTAATGGATAGAGGCCAGGGATGCTACTAAACATCCTACAAAGGGGCTGTGTAGGACAGCCCCTTAAAACAAAGAATTGCCCATCCCAAAATGTCAAAAGTGCCAAGGTTGAAAAATCTAGTGTGAGAAAAGTCAAAGCTTATGGAGTGGATAATCAGTATTTAACAAATAAAGATTTAAAAAGAACTGGGAAAGAAACTACCTGCGAATTCTTAGCAAATCAATTCACAGGAACTTTTATTCTGTCATTTACAGTATAATCCCTAGTTAGGTATACCTTTTGAATCTGATTGTACCTTGAAATTAGGAACTCCAGGATACCTTACTGAAGTAAACTTCAACAGGTGCTGTAATTTTTTTTTTGAATTTTATTTATTTTTTCATACAGCAGGTTCTTGTTAGTCATTGATTTTATACACATCAGTGTATACATGTCAGTCCCAATGGCCCAATTCAGCACACCACCATCCCCACCCCCCCGTGGCTTTCCCCCCTTGGTGTCCATACGTTTGTTCTCTACATCTGTGTCTCAACTTCTGCCCTGCAAACCGGTTCATCTGTACCATTTTTCTAGGTTCCACATACATGCGTTAATATACAATGTTTGTTTTTCTCTTTCTGACTTACTTCACTCTGTATGACAGTCTCTAGATCCATCCACGTCTTAACAAATGACTCAATTTCGTTCCTTTTTATGGCTGAGTAATATTCCATTGTATATATGTACCACGTCTTCTTTATCCATTCGTCTGTTGATGGGCATTTAGGTTGCTTCCATGACCTGGCTATTGTAAATAGTGCTGCAGTGGACATTGGGGTGCATGTGTCTTTTGGAATTACAGTTTTCTCTGGGTATATGCCCAGGAGTGGGATTGCTGGGTCATGGTAATGGTAATTCTATTTTTCGTTTTTTAAGGAACCTCCATACTGTTCTCCATAGTGGCTGCATCAATTTACATTCCCACGCACAGTGCAAGAGGGTTCCCTTTTCTCCACACCCTCTCCAGCGTTTGTTGTTTGTAGATTTTCTGATGATGCCCATTCTTACTGGTGTGAGGTGATACCTCATTGTGGTTTTGATTTGCATTTCTCTAATGATTAGTGATGTTGAGCAGCTTTTCATGTGCTTCTTGGCCATCTGTATGTCTTCTTTGGAGAAATGTCTATCTAGGTCTTCTGCCCATTTTTGGATTGGGTTGTTGGTTTTTATAATATTGAGCTGCATGAGCTGTTTATATAATTTGGAGATTAATCCTTTGTCCGTTGATTCATTTGCAAATATTTTCTCCCATTCTGAGGGTTGTCTTTTCGTCTTGTTTATGGTTTCCTTTGCTGTGCAAAAGCTTTGAAGTTTCATTAGGTCCCATTTGTTTATTTTTGTTTTTATTTCCGTTACTGTAGGAGGTGGATCAAAAAAGATCTTGCTGTGATTTATGTCAAAGAGTGTTCTTCCTATGTTTTCCTCTCAGAGTTTTATAGTGTCCGGTCTTACATTTAGGTCTGATTCCATTTTGAGTTTATTTTTGTGTATGGTGTTAGGGAGTGTTCTGATTTCATTCTTTGACATGTAACTGTCCAGTTTTCCCAGCACCACTTATTGAAGAGGCTGTCTTTTCTCCATTGTATATCCTTGCTTCCTTTGTCATAGATTAGTTAACCATAGGTGCGTGGGTTTATCTTTGGGCTTTCTATCTTGTTCCATTGATCTATGCTTCTGTTTTTGTGCCAGTACCATATTGTCTTGATTACTGTAGCGTTATAGTATATTCTGAAGTCAGGGAGTCTGATTCCTCCAGCTCCGTTTTTTTCCCTCAAGACTGCTTTGGCTATTTGGGGTCTTTTGTGTCTCCATACAAATTTTAAGATTTTTTGTTCTAGTTCTGTAAAAAATGCCATTGGTAATTTGATAGGGATTGCATTGAATCTGTAGATTGCTTTGGGTAGTATAGTCATTTTCACAATATTGATTCTTCCAATCCAAGAACATGGTATATCTCTCCATCTGTTGGTATCATCTTTAATTTCTTTCATCAGTGTCTTATAGTTTTCTGCATAAAGGTCTTTTGTCTCCCTAGGTAGGTGTATTCCTAGGTATTTTATTCTTTTTGTTGCAGTGGTAAATGGGAGTGTTTCCTTAATTTCTCTTTCAGGTTTCTCATCATTAGTGTATAGGAATGCAAAAGATTTCTGTGCATTAAGTTTGTATCCTGCAACTTTACCAAATTGATTGATTAGCTCTAGTAGTTTTCTGGTGGCATCTTTAGGATTCTCTATGTATAGTATCATGTCATCTGCAAACAGTGACAGTTTTACCTTTCTTTTCCAATATGTATTCCTTTTATCTCTTTTTCTTCTCTGACTGCCAGGGCTAGGACTTCCAAAACTATGTTGAATAATAGTGGTGAGAGTGGATATCCTTGTCTCATTCCTGATCTTAGAGGAAATGCTTTCAGTTTTTCACCATTGAGAATGATGTTTGCCGTGGGTTTGTCATATATGGCCTTTATTATGTTGAGGTAGGTTCCCTCTATGCCCACTTTCTGGAGAGTTTTTATCATAAATGGGTGCTGAATTTTGTCAAAAGCTTTTTCTGCATCTATTGAGATGATCATATGGTTTTTCTTCTTCAATTTGTTAATATGGTGTATCACATTGATTGATTTGCATATATTGAAGAATCCTTGCATCCCTGGGATAAATCCCATTTGATCATGGTGTATGACCCTTTAAATGTGTTGTTGGATTCTGTTTGCTAGTATTTTGTTGAGGATTTTTGCATCTATATTCATCAGTGATATTAGTCTGTAATTTCCTTTTTTTGTAGTATCTTTGTCTGGTTTTGGTATCAGGTTGATGGTGGCCTCATGGAATGAGTTTGGGAGTGTTCCTTCCTCTGCAATTTTTTGAAGGAGTTTGAGAAGGATGGGTGTTAGCTCTTCTCTAAATGTTTGATAGAATTCACCTGTGAAGCCATCTGGTGCTGGACTTTTGTTTGTTGGAAGATTTTTAATCACAGTTTCAATTTCATTACTTGTGATTGGTCGTTCATATTTTCTATATCTTCCTGATTCAGTCTTGGAAGGTTATACCTTTCTAAGAATTTGTCCATTTTTTCCAGGTTGTCCATTTTATTGGCATAGAGTTGCTTGTAGTAGTCTCTTAGGATGCTTTGTATTTCTGCAGTGTCTGTTGTAACTTCTCCTTTTTCATTTCTAATTTTATTGATTTGAGTCCTCTCCCTCTTTTTCTTGATGAGTCTGGCTAATGGTTTATCTTCTCAAAGAACCAACTTTTAGTTTTATTGATCTTTGCTATGGTTTTCTTTGTTTCTTTTTCATTTATTTCTGCTCTGGTCTTTATGATTTCTTTCCTTCTGCTAACTTTGGGTTTTGTTTGTTCTTCTTTCTCTAGTTCCTTTAGGTGTAAGGTTAGATTGTTTATTTGAGATTTTTCTTGTTTCTTGAGTTAGGCTTGTATAGCTATAAACTTCCGTCTTAGAACTGCTTTTGCTGCATCCCATAGGTTTTGGATGGTTGTGTTTTTATTGTCATTTGTCTCTAGGTACTTTTTGAATTCCTCTTTGATTTCTTCAGTGATCTCTTGGTTATTTAGTAACGTATTGTTTAGCCTCCATGTGTTTGTGGTTTTTACGTTTTTTTCCCTGTAATTCATTTTTAATCTCATACCATTGTGGTCAGAAAAGATGCTTGATATGATTTCAATTTTCTTAGATTTACTGAGGCTTGATTTGTGACCCAAGATGTGATCTATCCTGGAGAATGTTCCGTGCGCACTTGAGAAGAAAGTAGAATCTGCTGTTTTGGATGGAATGTCCTATAAATATCAATTACATCTATCTGGTCTATTGTGTCATTTAAAGCTTCTGTTTCCTTATTTATTTTCTGTTTGGATGATGTGTCCACTGGTGTAAGTGAGGTATTAAAGTCCCCCACTATTATTGTGTTACTGTTGATTTCCTCTTTTATAGCTGTTAGCAGTTGCCTTAAGTATTGAGGTGCTTCTATGTTGGGTGCATATATATTTATAATTGTTGTATCTTCTTCTCGGATTGATCCCTTGATCATTATGTAGTGTCCTTCCTTGTCTCTTGTAACATTCTTTATTTTAAAGTCTATTTTATCTGATATGAGTACTGCTACTCCACCTTTCTTTTGATTTCCACTTGTGTGGAATATCTTTTCCATCCCCTCACTTTCAGTCTGTATGTGTCCCTAGGTCTGAAGTGGGTCTCTTGTAGACAGCATATATATGGGTCTTGTTTTTGTATCCATTCAGGAAGCCTGTGTCTTTTGGTTGGAGCATTTAATCCATTCACATTTAAGGTAATTATCAATATGTATGTTCCTATGACCATTTTCTTAATTGTTTTGGGTTTGTTTTTGTATGTCCTTTTCTTCTCTTGTGTTTCCCACTTAGAGAAGTTCCTTTAGCATTTGTTGTAGAGCTGGTTTGGTGGTGCTGAATTCTCTTAGCTTTTGCTTGTCTGTTAAGCTTTTGATTTCTCCATCGAATCTGAATGAGATCCTTGCCGGATAGAGTAATCTTCGTTGTAGTTTCTTCCCTTTCATCACTTAAAGTACATCACGCCACTCCCTTCTGGCTTGTAGAGTTTCTGCTGAGAAATCAGCTGTTAACCTTATGGGAATTCCCTTGTATGTTATTTGTCGTTTTTCCCTTGCTGCTTTCAATAATTTTTCTTTGTCTTTAATTTTTGCCACTTTGATTACTATGTGTCTCGGCGTGTTTCTCCTTGGGTTTATCCTGTATGGGACTCTCTGCGCTTCCTGGACTTGGGTGGCTATTTCCTTTCCCATGTTAGGGAAGTTTTCAACTATAATCTCTTCAAATATTTTCTCTGGTCCTTTCTCTCTCTCTTCTCCTTCTGGGACCCCTATAATGCGAATGTTGTTGTGTTTAATGTTGTCCCAGAGGTCTCTTAGGCTGTCTTCATTTCTTTTCATTCTTTTTTCTTTAGAGTGTTCCGCAGCAGTGAATTCCAGCATTTTGTCTTCCAGGTCACTTATCCGTTCTTCTGCCTCAGTTATTCTGCTATTGATTCCTTCTAGTGTAGTTTTCATTTCAGTTATTGTATTGTTCATCTCTGTTTGTTCTTTAATTCATCTAGGTCTTTGTTAAACATTTCTTGCATCTTCTCGATCTTTGCCTCCATTCTTATTCCGAAGTCCTGGATCATCTTCACTATCATTATTCTGAATTCTTTTTCTGGAAGGTTGCCTATCTCCACTTCATTTAGTTGTTTTTCTGGGGTTTTATCTTGTTCCTGCATCTGGTACATAGCTCTCTGCCTTTTCATCTTGTCTGTCTTTCTGTGAATGTGGTTTTTGTTCCACAGGCTGCAGGATTGTAGTTCTTCTTGCTTTTGCTGTCTGCCCTCTGAGGTGCTGTAATTTTGATTTGTACTTTTAGCAATGGCTTATGATAAGACTTGTCTCTCTGGATTCGTTGGAAAATTGTCTTTTGTTGCTGCTCTTCAATTTTTGTTCCTACTTCTGCAAGATACTATAGATATTGAAGTCTTTAACCCTCCCAGTCACTTACCATCTTGTAAACACATTGAAGGAGAAGTCAAGCAAATCAGTGTCAGACTATTCTATTTCCTTAAGAACTAGAAGGTGTCTTCTAGATACATAGGGAATATTTGGAAAAAACATATTTTATTTGAATTAAAATAACACAAGGTTAGAATCTGAAGGTAAAACTATAAGGCAACCACACAATTTCAAAACTCAAACTCTAGAGAATTTGCTGAATTTGAAAGAGTATAAGATTTAGATTGGTATGTGCTCAACTAAAATAAATAGAGAATTCTACAGCATGGCTGAAGAAAAGAGCAGTCTGCATCTAATTAACAACTGTGAGAAATACCTGAAAAAACAAACTATTCAACTGCTTTTATTTTAATGCTCAAATAAAGCAATAAAATGATTAAATTGTGTTTTCTTGCAGAAAAAGGATCTTGATAGAGCTAAAAAGAGAATAAGTCATGGCAAATAGTGCTTTTAGGCTGCAGATTTTATATGGATAGCATTAGTGGACCTACAGGGATAGCATGCTGGCAGTGTAAAAGAAAAAAATCTCAGGACGCAGGAGAGTGCAGTGAGATTTGGGGGAATTTTATAGGTAATTTTATAGGTAATTCATAGCAGTGGCAAAAATTGAAACCTATTAGAAGATTGCGAGTTTTAGTCTCATGTACAAAATGCCAGAAAATATAAGGGATATGTGAGGGAACTCCTGTTCAGTTAAAACATGTTTAGGTGAATTTACTTTCAAGCTGTTGACATAGCCTGTTTTGTTGAACTGACAGAAATTACCTCTCAAGAAAAAGAGGGGGAAGAGTCAGCCATAAAACATAAATGGATCGTTTTTGTGAAAGCTTGATGGTCATATCCTTACTTGCCAGTTGCAAAGGAAGTTGACCTGTAACTACTTTTTTTTTTTAACTAAAATGAGATCAGTAGTCTTGTTTCATGAAGTTAAAGTAACAGAAAATTCTTAGAGATCAGCCTCTAATATAGAAGACAGAAGTCTCATTTTTGATATATAAAGTAGCATGGAAGCCCTTCTGTATTCTATGGATATAACATAAAAGACAGTCTTAGTTTGCATAGAATATGGAAAAAAGAAAAGGAGGGTTTTACCAGTATTAGAAGCAGGAAAATAATTCTAGATCTTATAATGGAAGTGAATCACTTAAATCAAATATACCACTTGGTTCTGTTTGCACTAAAAGTGAATAGAAGAATAAAATTTAAGAAGAAACTGTTGAATTCCCTATACTTAATTAATTAGAGGTCTTGCTGAATGGTACTGAGGAAATTCTATAGTGAAGTTTTTTATTGTATGTAATTTACATACAGTGAAATATTCAGATTTTCAGTACACAGTTGGATCAGTTTTGACAAACACACATTTGTGTAACTCACACCCCAGCATGGAACATTTCTATCATCCCAGAAAGTTCCTTCATGCCCCTTCACAGTGCTCTGGACCTTACTTCTTCTTTTTTATATTTTGCTGCGTTGGGTCTTAGTTGCGGCAGGTGGTCTCTTCGTTGAGGCATGCAGGCTCTTTGTTGCAGAGCGAGCTTCTCTCTACTCGTGGCATGCGGGTTTTCTCTCTCTACTTGTGGTGCTCAGGCTCCAGGGCGCATGGGATCTGTAGTTTGCTGCATGTGGGCTCTCTTGCTGAGGTGCCTGAGCTCAGCAGTTGTGGCACGTGGGCTTAGTTGCCCGACCAGTGATTAAACCCACGTCCCCTGCATTGGAAGGCGGATTCTTTACCACTGGACCACGAGGGAAGTCCCTGGAACTTACGTCTATCACTATAAATTATTTTTTGCTATTCTAAAATGTTACATAAATATAATTATACAGAATATTTTCACTCAGGATAATGTTTTAAAGATTCATCCATGTTGTGTGTATCAGAAATTTGTTCCTTTTTGAACCCTCTTGCACTGTTGGTGGGAATGTAAATTGATACAGCCACTATGGAGAACAGTATGGATGTTCCTTTAAAAACTAAAAATAGAACTACCATACGACCCAGCAATCCCACTACTGGGCATATACCATGCAAAAACTATAATTCAAAAAGAAGCATGTACCACAATGTTCATTGTAGCACTATTTACAATAGCCAGGACATGGAAGCAACCTAAGTGTCCATTGACAGATGAATGGATAAAGAAGATGTGGCGCATATATACAATGGAATATTAGCCATAAAAAGAAACGGAATTGAGTTATTTGTAGTGAGGTGGATGGACCTAGAGTCTGTCATACAGAGTGAAGTAAGTCAGGAAGAGAAAAACCAATACTGTATGCTAACACATATATATGGAATCTAAAAAAAAAAAAATGGTTCTGATGAACCTAGGGGCAGGACAGGAATAAAGACACAGATGTAGAGAATGGACTTGAGGACACAGGGAGGGGGAAGGGTAGGCTGGGATGAAGTGAGAGAGTAGCATTAACATATATACACTACCAAATGTAAAATAGATAGCTAGTGGGAAGCAGCTGGGAGATCAGGGAGATCAGCTGGGTGCTTTGTGACCACCTAGAGGGGTGGGATAAGGAGGGTGGGAGGGAGATGTAAGAGGGAGGGGATATGGGGATATATGTATACATATAGTTGATTCACTTTGTTATTGTAACATTGTAACATTCCTTTTTATTGCTGAGTTTCCACTGTATGGAAATTCTGTACTAGTTTAAAGAGATGTGATGAAGTCTTTATGGCCTGACAAAAATAGCTGACTCAATCAGGCAGAAAATTGATTGGCTTGGAATTGAAAGAAAAGACGGAATAGTATATTTAAAAGACTGTGAAATTGTTAAAATACTTCAGTAGGCAGAATTGAAAGCATATTATGGCTTGCTCTGTGCTAAGGCAGCATGAGTGCAGACAACATAGTGCATGATTCTGTATCCCTAGCAGCTCCTGGTATTAGGTCCAAGCACCTGTAGCCAGTCCCTTAGCTTGTCTTTCCACAGTGTTTTTTGATCTCACTCCTTTCTTCAACTCTCCCCATATTCCTGTGTCTTTTCCTCTAAAGTTTAAACTATTGAGTCCTACCTATCGCCCCCTTTTCTTTTTTTTTTAAATTTTTAAAATTGTGGTAAAATATTTAGAACATGAAATTTGCCATTTTAACCATTTTTAAGTGTACAGTTTAGTGTATTTTTTGACTAAACGTTGCCCCAGTTATTTGAAGCTTTGCAGTCTTTTTGAGCGATGCCCGCTTTTCTAGATTGAGTTGTGAGTTAAACTAAATAGAGACGAGCATCTTGTCAATTCTTCAGATAGCTGTGACTGTCTGCTTCTTTGTTTTACCTGCTGAATGCTTATTGGTGTTCGTTGTTTGATTTGGTTCAGCAAGCCCTTTGTGTATATGTGCTGAATGTCAATATCACTAATTGCTCTTATATCATTTTCAGCGTTTCTTTTATTTCCTTAGCCATTCTAGTTCATTGTTATGGTGAACATTTAATAATATTCAAATTTATTAGATAAAGGTTATTTAAAAGAGCAACTCTCATCTACTTTGAAGTTTTATGTTGTTCCCAAATTTTGTATACAGAGTAGACTTTCAAATCTGCTAGTACATTTGATTCCTAGGTGTCCATGTATTTTGGCAAATTTTTCCTAGTTTCTTCTAACATTTCTCTGTTTCATCTTGAAAATGGCTAATGAACAAAACACCAATTTAATGTGGTAGGTATTATTAAGGTATCTCCATCTGCCACTTCAAGCATTATTATGACAAGCTTCTAAATGTGGGGTTGGTGCCTCAGTTCTGGAGAAGTCTCACCCATTATCTCTTTAAATATTACCTCTGCCCTGTTCTTTTCTCTCTTTCTGGGTCTCTGATTGTATATCTGTTAGACCTTCTCACTGTATCCTCAATGTCTGTCTTCTTTATTCTCCATCTTTTTTTTCACTGTGCCACATTCTGGGTAATAGCTTCTAATCTGCCTTGTAGGTCATTGAATCTCATTTCACTTGCTTCTAATTTATTGTTAAACTCATCAGTTGAGTTCATAATTTCAGTTACTTTTTTTATTTCTAGAAATTCTATTTGATTCTTTTTAAAATTGGCAGTGTTATAAAGAAGTTATAAAGTATTATTAAGTGTTATAAAGAAGTTTATAGCTTCTTGTTCCCTGAAAATATTTTCAGGCTCTAAATAGAACTTCTTTAATATGGTAAACATATAGTCTAGATGTAACAGTTACAGTATTTGGGATCTTTGTGGGTTTGTCTCTGTTAGCAGTAGTTTCTTATGCTTCTCACTCATGACTAGGTGCTAGTCATTAGATTTTAAAACTTACTTGTTGGAATAATATGAGGCCTCGGATGATCCATCAGAGAGGATTTTGTATATTTCTTACAGGTGCCTAGGGCACTATCAGTCCAGGACTCATGTAATCTAAGTTCAGGGGTTGAAGTTCCCTGGACCATTTTGGTGATGTAAATTAAACCTAAACAGCTGGTTTATTTCTGGTTCATCCTTACCCTAAAGGTACTGAGAGTCCCAGATTAATATGTCTTGAGTATGGTTTAGTAAACTCTCTACTTTGTATAAGCCCAGTGCTTTGAATTTTGTTTATCTTGAAGTTTGAAGCCACCAAAGCCACAGCTCAATTTCTCATTGGGTTCTTACGCACTGCCAGATGCCCTCAAGGCAAAAGCAACTGTTTATTTACCTCTTTGGGTTTTTGCCACTTCAGTTAGTAGTTCTTTGATATCTTATTCAGTCTCTAAGAAATTTAAAAAAAAATTTTATCTAGCTATTTTAAAAGCCTTCACAATTTTGATCCAAATTTAGCTTGCCATTACTGGAAGTAGAAATCAGCATCTTCTAAATTTTTTAATTGTTTTATTTATATGTCTTCTGTTATCTCTTTAACTCTTTGTATTCCTTGCAGACTTTTAAAAATCTTGTTGAAAACAGCATTGATTTATTATTTAATGATCAGTTAAGTGTGAGTACATATAGATCTACCTTGTTCTTTTATTAGTTTTTCTTAATTTTAAAAATTCTTTTTATTTTCCTTCCTGTAGGACTAATGGGAAAAAACCTGACAACTTGAAAGCCATTTTTAAATTAACACAAATCATGTTTTATGTTTCTCTTGGATCTTACCACTGACAATACTTAGTGTACTGTGTCTAGCAAATACAACAATTTAATACTGATTTATTTATTTTAGCTTTAGAATTTCTGGGGTTTCTGGGGTTAGGTTTTTTATTTTGTTTTTTAATGAAACATTTATTCAATGTTTCCTGTGTACCAGGCACTGTGTTAATTGCTCTTAAATATGTTGTCTAATATAATCCTTACTGCTCTGTGGTAGATGGTATGTTATTTTTACAGAACAGAAAGTTGGCAATCAAGTGTTTAAGCCTTTGAATGTAGCAAAGGTTTGGTAAGGGAATTCACAAGTTTGATGTGAATAGGATCCACCATTGGGGATGTATTTATATTCCCCGTCTTGTCTAGGTTGAGGATTTTTCAAGACAACCAGTTTAAACAGCATGTCTTTTCTAATTGTTGCAAAACACGTCTTAAATTTGCCTTGTATCTTTGGGTTTTTCCTCTCTTTCCCTAAGTTATTGTTGGTACTTGAATGTTCTTACTTGAAAAGTCCACAGATTGCAAAGGGAAGTATGTGAACAGAAAAATATTATCACCTTAATTCAGCATAATTGTATGTAGCTCTGAAAACAAGGTGGCCTGTGACTAAACTGATTGGAACTTGGCAGCTGTGCCATAGTATGGATTTTATCATTCTTTATTTTTTTATATTGATAATTCAGTAACAGATGATACTGTAAATTATTAAAGTCTAAAAGGTCTATATTAGACTATTGGATACATGATAAAATTTGAAACCCTCTTCAATCTAGCCTTAAATTTGCAGTTGGTATTTTTATTGTTTGAGTAATAATAAGCCTTTAAAAAGTACATATAATTAACATTTCTGTTTTTAGGACTTGTGTGTTTTTCCCCCAGTTTGCTAAAACATTTTCTTATATTAAAAAATATATATTTTCTTTACATTTAGTAGGCAATTTTTCTGGCAGGGGAGTTTGTTATATTCACATCGCTTAGTCATGAGATAAGGGTTTTGTAAAATGATGTGACATTTTATTTTCAATAGATGTTTTATTACCATTGATAAGACAGCACACATTAACTAATGTCCAAGGTTTTGACGTAATCATTGTGTGATTGTTAACTTGTTCAGTGTTATTGCCTATACAGAAAGTACTCTGGGAAAAATGTTGCTTTCTTTATCACAATATAAATTTAGTTGTAAATGTCACTGGAACAGTTTGGTAGATTGAGGTGTAATTTTCAATTAAAATATTAACTTGTGTTCTAGTATTAAGTAATGATATGACTCTTTGCTCTGAAAACATAGGCCGAAGTCACAAGAATATTTGCAGAAAAAAATTTTTTAAATAACTTATTTAGAAAATATTACTAGAAATTGTTATTTTGTGATTTTCTTTCTTTTTTTTTTTATAAATTGCCTGTCCATATCCTATACTCATCTTTTCATTTACCTGTCTTTTCTTTATCTGCATATAGGAGCTGATCTTATCTTTGTCATCAGTTTCCCATGTATGCAAAAGGTGACAAATATCTTAGTGATACCTTGCATATACAGGGCATAGGATTAATATTGCTATTCATATACGTGGAAATCTGCTTGGTCCTTTTGAAAGCACAGAATGGAGAGGATAGAGGTGAGAAAAGCTAGCTAATGAAAGCACTTGACGCTCATCTCTCAAAACACATACACAGAAACCAAGACAAAAAAAACAGGAACGAAACCCTTTCAAATTCTGACTTGTGTCTGGCACCAATGGTATATTGTGTGCTGGCTACTAAAGCTTCCACCTGGAAGAGACCCATGCCATTTCTTCTATTTAAGTATGGTCACATGGCCATATCTAACTTCAAGGGAGTAAGGAAGTGTTCACAGAAGGAGAATCAGCAATATTGGGTGGACGGCCCTCATGATTTACCATGTCACCCTAAATGTATTTTCTTCATGGCCATAATAATTGTATTTCCTTTTTACCGTATGCTTAAAGCAATAGTTAATTTTGAATTTTGGACATAAATTTATACCAAGAAAAACTGATATTTATCTCAGACTTTGCCATTCACTTTTATGTATAATTTATCTTTCTTTGTAATCTCTCTTAGAGTTATTGCAGTTTTTATATTTATCATCCCACGTTAGGGGCAACTTTAATAGCCTCCTAATTGATATTTCTAACTGCACTATTTCTGTACTTTAGTCAGTCCTATATGCTGTTACCTGTAGAACACACTTCCTGTTGTCTATTAGGTGAAATCCAAAACTCTCCATAGTTTGATCCCACCTATTTCTGCTACTCCCTAATATCTAACTTTATTTTATTTATACAATTTCAGCAATGTTCCTCAGATACGTAATCATTCCTGCCTCTATGTTTTTGCTTTTGTTATTCTTCAGTTTGGAATGTCCTCTCCTCCCCTCATTGTGCATTCACATTATGCCTTCGAGGGCCAGATTAATAGTCTGTTAAATTTCCCTATGTTATTACAACCCACAAGAGTGCTTTTTGTTCATAAGCTATGATTTTGGGTGGGTGATTATCTTGTTTAGCACATTTTTATACATGTCGTGTGCTGTTCTCTTTGTTTTCTCATTGTTTAATATATGAAAGTCTTGATTTTACTGTAAGCCACTGGATTACCATGGCACCATATGTATTTTTCGGCTCCTTCACAATTCTTTCATGTGGTATTTGTCAAGTTTTTTTGTTTGTTTTTGTTTTTTTTAGGATTAATTTTTTTTTTTTGAATTTTTGAATTTTATTTTATTTATTTTTTTATACAGCAGGTTCTTATTAGTCACCAATTTTATGCACATCAGTGTATACATGTCAGTCCCAACCGCCCAATTCATCATGTCAAGTTTTTTATTGAATTTAATATATTTGATATAGAATGATCATTTATCTATTTATAAAACTTAACTGAAACAAAACTTAACTGAAACATAAAACTTAACTGAAACTGAAACAAATGATATGTTTCACATGATATGTTATGTGAAGTAATTAATATATTAATCCATTTATACCACGGAAAGTATGAAGCATGACTTAGAGCCTGAAAGTCTGGGTCCAAATACTATCTCGATGACTTATCCAAGCTAATATGACTATTAAGTCTTTTTGAAATCTTTGAGGCTCAGTTTCTTCTCTCATTGAGAGATATGATATCTGGCTAACTAGCAGGATGACTATGACAATTAAAACAAGATAATGAATATGAAAGTACTTAACATGCTGCCATTTGATAGTTCTGGTGCTTACCAAATGTTACATTTACTTACATTGGGAATGCTTCCTGTGCTGTGTTATGAGCGCCATAATTTCTAAAATGTTTCTGATTGCTTTATAAAACTAAATAAGTATAGGTACTATTTTTCTTTAAACATTTGTTATCATTTTAATAAAATACACATAAATGCATGAGTATATTAATTCTTATCTGTTATGACTGAACATTAAAATGATTATGTATTTCAATAGGAAAAAAATCTGGATTATTATTGTGGTGGGTCAGGAATAAATGAGAGTTGGGGATGTGGAAAGAATGGATATAAACTACCTTTCTTGTAACTTAGCAAGAAAGAGAGAAGAGATATAGGATGCTGTCTAAATGGGAATGTCAAGTACATTACTGACTTTAACAGTCTTTTAACTGTGTTCTGTTAAAAGAATGAATTTTTTAAAGTTAATCTGGAGTTTGCCTAACAGTTCTCAAAAAGATTACCCAGGTAGTGAATATAATTATTTCAAATGCTTTGTGATTAGAAATTATAATCCATCCTCTTCAGAAGTCTCTCTTTGAACTTTGGAATTGATTATGTTTAGACCACCAGATACATTTTCACAAAATAATTAATTTGAAATAAAACCCAACCATATTTCATGTTTTATGATACATATTTTTTCACGTATTAGCATCTCTGAAATTAGTATGCTTCCTAAAATTGATATCTTAGATCCAATGAAATATAGTAATTTGTTACTTACATATTTTAGTAGTTTTATCTTAGTTTGTACTTTCTGTATTCAGGAATGTCCAGTGATATTAGAAGTCCTGGGAAAAGTGAATAGTGTAAAAATAACATTAAACATTTTCTCTCATGATTTCATAGCTTTCAAAAATTAAAATTTTTTTCTTACTTAAATATACTCTATTTCAGCATTTTCCCACCAGAATAAGTTACTTTCTATATAGTAATGGTCTGTGCTAAAGAATTTTAGGAGAAGGATGATTGCTGATGCAAGTGAAGCATCAGATATAAAGAATTAATATATTTTTTCATTATACCACCTTGTATACAAATATAGATGATGTTTTCATTAATAGGAAGCATAGTGCTACAATTATATTTCCTTTTGGACAATTTTCCCACATTCCAGTTTTATAGCAGTAACTTCATGAATATATAGAAATGAATCCATTCTTGCTGGGAAAGCTTAATATCACCTCTTAATATGTCTCTGTGGAACTGTGCAATTATAAGGACCTTTATTTAGTCAAAAATTTACTGGATCTTGGAACCCTTTTCCTGAAGATCCCAGCAGGCTGAAGACTTGGAGAGGGAGAGCTTGAGGTGGATTGGGTGCAACGTTAGAGGGAAGCAATTAGCTCCTGTGTTGTTGCCTCTTAGGAGTCCAACCCCTCTGGGAAAACCTGCCCCAGGCCGCCTCCAGAGATCTTTAAGATGGCAGAGGAGTAAGATGTGGAGATCACCTTGCTTCCCACAAATACATCAGAAATACATCTACATGTGGAACAACTCCTACAGAACACCTACTGAATGCTGGCAGAAGACCTCAGAATTCCCAAAAGTGTGGCTGACAGGGTCTTGGTGCACTGGCCGGATGTCAGGCCTGTGCCTCTGAGGTGGGAGGGCCGAGTTCAGGATATTGGTTCACCAGAGACCTCCCGGCTCCATGTAATATCAAACGGCGAAAGCTCTCCCAGAGATCTCCATCTCAAAGCTAAGACCCAGCTCCACACAACGACCAGCAAGCTACAGTGCTGGAAACCCTTTGTGAAACAACTAGCAAGACAGGAACACAACTCCACCCATTAGCAGAGAGGCTGCCTAAAATCATAATAAGGTCACAGATACCCCAAAACACACCACCAGACGTGGTCCTGCCCACCACAAAGACAAGATCCAGCCTCATCCACCAGAACACAGGCACTAGTCCCCTCCACCAGGAAGCCTACACAACCCACTGAACCAACCTTACCCACTGGGGGCAGACACCAAAAACAACGGGAAATAAGAACCTGCAGCCTGTGAGCAGGAGACCCCAAACACAGTAAGTTAAGCAAAATGAGAAAACAGAGGAACACACAGCAGATGAAGGAACAAGGTAAAAACCCACCAGACCAAACAAATCTAGGAAATAGGCAGTCTACCTGAAAAAGAATTCAGAGTAATGATAGTAAACATGATCCAAAATCTTGGAAATAGAATGGAGAAAATACAGGAAATGTTTAACAAGGACCTAGAAGAACTAAAGAGCAAACAGACAATGATGAACAACCCAATAAATGAAATTTAAAATTCTCTAGAAGGAATCAATAGCAGAATAACTGAGGCAAAAGAACGGATAAGTGACCTGGAAGATAAAATAGTGGAAATAACTACCACAGACCAAAATAAAGAAAAAAGAATGAAAAGAATTAAGGACAATCTCAGAGACCTCTGGGACAACATTAAATGCACCAACATTAGAATTATAGGGGTCCCAGAAGAAGAAGAGAAAAAAAAAGGGACTGAGAAAATATTTGAAGGGATTATAGTTGAAAACTTCCCTAATATGGGAAAGGAAATAGTCAGTCAGGTCCAGGAAGCGCAGAAAGTCCCATACAGGATAAATCCAAGGAGAAACACACCAAGACACATTTTTATTTTTTAAAAAATTTTATTTATTTTTGGCTGCATTGGGTCTTCGTTCATGCTCGCGGGCGTTCCCTAGTTGTGGTGAGTGGGGGCTACTCCTCGTTGCAGTGCGTGGGCTTCTCACTGCGGTGGCTTCTCTTGTTCCAGAGCACAGGCTCTAGGTGCGTGGGCTTCAGTAGTTGTGGCAGGTGGGCTGAGTAGTTGTAGCTCACGGGCTCTAGAGCGCAGGCTCAGTAGTTGTGGCGCACGGGCTTAGTTGCTCCGTGGCATGTGGGATCTTCCCGGACCAGGGATGGAACTCATGTCCCCTGCATTGGCAGGCAGATTCTTATCTACTGTGCCACCAGGGAAGTCCCACTACTATTTTTAATTTTAACCATTTTATTAGGTGTGTGGTGATATCTTATTGTGGTCTTAATTTTCGTTTCTCTTTAATTTTTGTTAACATGGTTAATGATGCTGAACAACTTTTCATGTGCTTATTTGCCATATATCCTCTTTGGTGATGTATCTTTTCCTGTCTTTGGTGAAGTATCTTGCCCAGTCTCTGTTTGGATTGTTTGTTTGTTGACTAATAAATTATGAGAGTTCTTTGTATATTCTAGATACAAGGCCTGTCTTTTCATACTCTTCACAGAGTCTTTGGTAGAGCAGAAGTTTTTAATTTTGCTAAGGTCTCTCTCCTCTGTATTTAACTTATATGTTTAACCTGGCCTGCTCTATCGCACTTTTTCCCTTGGTGCAAAAACTGCATCACAGTGCATCTAACTCTAAAACTACATCTACCTTGAAGCATGTTTCTTTTCCTCTTGTTATATCAGCTAATGATGCCACAATCTAGCACAAAACAGACACCTGAGTGCCATCCTTGACTTCTCTAATCCTTTACTTTCTACCTAACCACCCACCCAAATCCTGCCTATTCTTACTAAACATTTCTCAAGTTCACTCTACATCATATTTTTATCCTTAGTGCTCTTGTCTTGATTCAGATCCTTATTGTTTCTTGTCAGGATCATTGCACTGAGCTACTCATTTTAATTCTGGCTTCCAGTTTTGCCTAACATAAAGCAAGAGAACTCTTGCTTCCATATTGCTACAGAATGATCTATCCAAAATGCAGCCCAATCATGTTATTCCCCTGCTCAAAAAAATCCTTAAACATCCTTAAATAGCTTACCATCATCTCCAGAGTAAGTTTAAATTTTTTAACATAATGTACACTCCTTATCTCTCACTGCTCCCTCACACCCAGACATTAGCTCCAACCAATCTAATTTATTGCAGTTTCTTTCTTTTTTTAACATCTTTATTGGACTATAATTGCTTTACAATAATGTGTTAGTTTCTGCTTTATAACAAAGTGAATCAGCTATACATACACATATATCCCCATATCTCCTCCCTCTTGCGTCTCCGTCCCACCCTCCCTATCACTCCCCTCTAGGTGGTCACAAAGCACAGAGCTGATCTCCCTGTGCTATGCGGCTGCTTCCCACTAGCTATCTGTTTTACATTTGGTAGTGCATATATGTCAATGCCACTCTCTCACTTCGTCCCAGCTTACCCTTCCCCCTCCCCATGTCCTCAAGTCCATCCTCTACATCTGCGTCTTTACTCCTGTCCTGCCCCAGGTTCTTCCAAACCCTTTTCTTTTTTTTTTTTTAGATTCCATATATATGCATTCCATTTATCCATTCATCTGTTGATGGACACTTAGGTTGCTTCCAATCCTGGCTATTGTAAATAGAGCTGCAATGAACACTGTGGTACATGACTCTTTGAAGTATGGTTTTCTCAGGGTATATGCCCAGTAGTGGGATTGCTGGGTCGTATGGTAGTTCTATTTTTAGGACACATATTAATCAAACTATCAAAATTTAAGTACAAAGAAAAATATTAAAAGCAGCAAGGGAAAAACAACAAATAACATACAAGGGAATCCCCATAAGGTTAACAGCTGAGCTTTCAGCAGAAACTCTGCAAGCCAGAAGGGAGTGGCAGGACATACTTAAAGTGATGAAAGGGAAAAACCTACAACCAAGATTATCCTATCCATCAAGGATCTCATTCATTTTCGACGGAGAAATTAAAACCTTTACAGACAAGCAAAAGCTAAGAGAATTCAGCACCATCAAACCAGCTTTACAACAAATGCTAAAGGAACTTCTCTAGGCAGGAAACACAAGAGAAGGAAAAGACCTACAATAACAAACCCAAAACAATTAAGAAAATGGTAATAGGAACATACATATCAATAATTACCTTAAATGTAACTGGATTAAATGCTCCCAAAAAAAGACATAGACTGGCTGAATGGATATAAAAACAAGACCCATATATATGCTGTCTACAAGATACCCACTTCAGACCTAGGGACACAAACAGACTGAAAGTGAGGGGATGGAAAAAGATATTCCATGCAAATGGAAATCAAAAGAAAGCTGGAGAAGCAATTCTCATGTCAGAAAAAATAGACTTTAAAATGAAGACTATTACAAGAGACAAAGAAGGACACTACATAATGATCAAGGGATCAATCCAAGAAGAAGATATAACAATTGTAAATATTTATGCACCCAAATTAGGAGCACCTCAATACAGAACGCAAATGCTAACAGCCATAAATGGGGAAATCGACAGTAACACAGTCATAGTAGGGGACTTTAACACCCCACTTTCACCAATGGACAGATCATCCAAAATGAAAATAAGGAAACATAAGCTTTAAATGATACATTAAACAAGATGGACTTAATTGATATTTATAGGACATTCCATCCAAAAACAACAGAATACACTTTCTTCTCAAGTGCTCATGGAACATTCTCCAGGATAGATCATACCTTAGGTCACAAATCAAGCCTTGGTAATTTTAAGAAAACTGAAATCGTATCAAGTATCTTTTCCAACCACAACCCTGTGAGACTAGTTATCAATTACAGGAAAAAATCTGTAAAAAATACAAACACGTGGAGGCTAAACAATACACTACTTAATAACCAAGAGATCACTGAAGAAATCAAACAGGAACTCAAAAAATACCTAGAAACAAATGACAATGAAAACACGATGACCCCAGACCTATGGGATGCAGCAAAAGGAGTTCTAAGAGGGAAGTTTATAGCAATACAATCCTACCTCAAGAAAAAAGAAACATCTCAAATAAACAACCTAACCTAACACCTAAAGTAATCAGAGAAAGAAGAACAAAAAACCCCCAAAGTTAGCAGAAGGAAAGAAATCATAAAGATCAGAACAGAAATAAAGGAAAAAGAAATGAAGGAAACAGTAGTAAATATCAAAACTAAAAGCAGGTTCTTTGAGAAGATAAACAAAATTGATAAACCTTTAACCAGACTCACCAAGAGAAAAAGGGAGAAGACTCAAATCAATAGAATTAGAAATGAAAAAGGAGAAGTAACAACTGACACTGCAGAAATACAAAGGATCATGAAAGATTACTATAAGCAACTCTATGCCAATAAAATGGACAACCTGGAAGAAATGGACAAATTCTTAGAAAAGCACAAACTTCTGAGACTGAACCAGGAAGAAATAGAAAATAGAAACAGACCAATCACAAGCACTGAAATTGAAACTGTGATTAAAAATCTTCCAACAAACAAAAGCCCAGGACCAGATGGCTTCACAGGCGAATTCTATCAAACATTTAGAGAAGAGCTAACACCTATCCTTCTCAAACTGTTCCAAAATATAGCAGAGGGAGGAACACTCCCAAACTCATTCTATGAGGCCACCATCACCCTGATACCAAAGTCAGACAAAGATGTCACAAAAATGAAAACTACAGGCCAGTATCACTGATGAGCATAGATGCAAAAACCCTCAACAAAATACTATCAAACAGAATCCAACAGCACATGAAAAGGATCATACACCATGATCAAGTGGGGTTTATCCCAGGAATGCAAGGATTCTTCAATATACACAAATCAAACAATATGGTACACCATATTAACAAATTGAAAGAGAAAAACCATATGATCATCTCAATAGATGCAGAAAAAGCTTTTGACAAAATTCAACACCCATTTATGATAAAAACCCTCCAGAAAGTAGGCACAGGGGGAACTTACCTCAACATAATAAAGGCCATATATGACAAACCCACAGTCAACATCGTTCTCAATGTTGAAAAACTGAAACCATTTCCACTAAGATCAGGAACGAGACAAGGTTGCCCACTCTCACCACTATTATTCAACATAGTTTTGGAAGTTTTAGTCACAGCAATCAGAGAAGAAAAAGAAATAAAAGGAATCCAAGTCGGAAAAGAGGTAAAACTGTCACTGTTTGCAGGTGACATGATACTATGCATAGAGAATCCTAAAGATGCTACCAGAAAACTACTAGAGCTAATCAATGAATTTGGTAAAGTAGCAGGATACAAAATTAATGCACAGAAATCTCTTGCATTCCTGTACACTAATGATGAAAAATCTGAAAGAGAAATTAAGGAAACACTCCCATTTATCACTTCAACAAATAGAATAAAATACCTAGGAATAAACCTACCTAAGGAGACAAAAGACCTGTATGCAGAAAACTATAAGACACTGATGAAAGAAATTAAAGATGATACAAACAGATGGAGAGATATACCATGTTCTTGGATTGGAAGAATCAACATTGTGAAAATGCCTGTACTACCCAAAGCAATCTACAGATTCAGTGCAATCCCTATCAAACTACCAATGCCATTTTTCACAGAAGTAGAACAAAAAATTTCATAATTTGTATGGAAACACAGAAGACCCCGAATAGCCAAAGCAATCTTGAGAAAGAAAAATGGAGCTGGAGGAATCAGGCTCCCTGACTTCAGGCTATACTACAAAGCTACAGTAATCAAGACAGTATGGTACTGGCACAAAAACAGAAATATAGATCAATGGAACAGGATAGAAAGCCCAGAGATATACCCACACACATGGTCACGTTATTTTTGTTAAAGGAGGCAAGAACATGCAATGGAGAAAAGACAGCCTTTTCAATAAGTGGTGCTGGGAAGACTGGACAGCTACACGTAGAAGAATGAAATTAGAACACTCCCTAACACCATACATATATGCTATGTATGTCTAGTAATTCTTCTTTATTATAATATACTCTGTCTAATATTAATGTGGTTATATCAGCTTTCTTTTAGTTAGTGTTTATATATCTTTTTCCATCCTTTTGCTTTCAACCTTTCTATGTATTTTTATGTAAAGTAAGCAACATATAGTTCTTTTTGGATCCAGATTGATTAATAAGTTTCCTTTTAACTGGAATATTTAATCCATTTGCATTTAGGGTATGTACTGATATATCTGTTCCATTTAATTAGTGCTCTTTTCCAATATTGTTTTTAGATTAATCTTTTTATTATTCAGTTTCCTATCTTGCTAGTTACTCATTTTTCTATTATTCTTTGAATGGCTGCTCTAGAGATTATAACATGTAGTGTCTGCTTCCTAGAGTCTATTATAAATTAGTACTTTTTCCAATTCCTGGACAGCGGCAAGAATCTTAGAATATTTTAACTCCATTTGCCCATGCCACCCCTGCCTTTGTGCTATTGTTGTCATATATTCCTAACCTATATGTATCTTAAACCTGACAATACATTATTATCATCATTTTATTGTCATCAATTATGTTGTTATTATTATCTACTTTTAGTTTTACTCCTATATTCATCCTTTCAGGTGCTCTTCATTTCATCCTATATTTTCATGTTTCAATCAGGAGTCACTTTTCTTCTGAAAACCTTTCTTTAGTGTATTTGCTGGTGACCAAGTCTTCTTGTTTGAAACCTTTTTATTTTACTTTAATTTCGAAAGTTATTTTCATTGAGCATAGATTTCTAGGTTAGGAGTTAACTTCCTTTTGGTATGTTAAATCTATTATGGTTATCTCCTGGCCTCCATTGTTTCTATTGAAAAGCCAGCTGTTAGTCTTATTGATCTTTTGAAGGTATTGATTTTATCCTGTGACAGTTTTTTGAGATGTTCTATTTGTCTCTTGTTTTGGGCAACTTTGCTATAACCCTAGGTTTGGTTTTCTTTAAATATGTTCAGCTTGGGGTTCATAGAACTTGAATCTGTTATTTGATATATTTCATCATATTTCTAGTATTTCTTCAGATACTGCTTTTGCCTCATCCTCCGTCTTCTCTTTTGCTGGGATTTAGGCCATTACACCCATATCACATATGTCAACATTCTTTTCTTTATTTTCCGTCCTTTTTCCTCTCCATTTATTACAGTAGTTCCTGAGTATCTTCTCCTGGCCTAGCTTCCAGGTGACTAATCCTCTTCTGCTATAGCTAACCTGCTATTAAACCCATCTATTACCTTCTTAATTTCAGTAATCCTAATTTTCCGTCCAGAATTTCTGCTTGCTTCTGTTTTTTCCTTAAAATTCAGGTCTCTAATTAAATTTTCACTTGCTTTCTATTTTCTGGAGCATATTAATCACACTTATTTTTAAAGTGTGTTTCTGATAACATCTATAGATCTGTTTTTATTATTTCTTTCTCTTTTCTTTTGGTCACTTGGTTCTGTCTCCTAAAATGCCTAGTAATTTTTGATTGAATAATGGATATTATGTATGAACATTTGTATAGGTCTGTTTGCTTCCAGAAATATTTAATTTTCTTCTGACTGGCAGTTAGAACCTTGATCTAATCAAGGATTACAGTGGTTCAAGTCTGGGTGTTGCGTTTAGTCTATTTCCCTTATAGCCCTTCAGTGGTCGCAACTGAAACTTGGGTGTTTACTTGAGCCACTCTTCCTTTGAGGGTCATGAATGCCAAATTTTGTCTCCTGAGTTTTATAGGAATGCTAAAAGCCCCTCTTAGCTTTTCAGTCTTTTAGCAGCTAATTTGTAGACTTCCTCACTCCCTCCCCGTGCATATTTTGTGTATTTTAGGAATATGCAAATGCCTTGAAGGGAAAAGCCCAGCAGAAGATCCCTTCTCTGCAGGGCTGCTTTTCTGCTATTCCCTTTTTTCCAGACTATTAGTCCTTGAAGTCCTTGGTTGGTAGCCCTTAACTTCAATTTTTGTGTCTCTAGCAAAAAAAAAAAAAAAGGCCTGGAGGTGCTGCTTTCTACTTGTGCCACCCAGGAACTGGCAAACGTCTCAAGGGAAAACGTGTCAGAGAATGTAGGACTCAATTCAACAGATGCTTCTTTTCTCCCCAGGATCTTGACTTCTCATGTTTTAGCTGCCTTCGTCTACTACAATGCCTTCAAACATATTTTGCATTTTATCAGCTTTTATAGCCTTTGTTAGTGGAAGGGTTGATCTAATAAAACTACTGTAATAACTAGAAATGGATGTTCAATTCACAGCCTTTTATCATTTTCAAAATCTCCTTTATCATAGTTATTTCATTAATCTCCTAGCTAAAACCTAATTGTTTAAAGCACACTAAAAACAGTAGATAATACTGACCTGTACAGTAAAAATGTGACAGGAAGGCAAACTAGCCATCTTCCCCTTGGTACAGAGAAGTAATAAATCACTAAGAAGGTACATTTATTTTTTTCCCGGTCAGACTGAGTTTTGGTTCTATCAATACTTTTCCTTGTATGCCCTCTAGTGGAGGTTTTATTGAAATGAAATATTTAGAAAGTGAGATGAATAAAAGGCTATCATCCAGAGAAAAAAACTTGTACATAAACCTTATTCTTGTTAACCAACTCTTGATCGTTAACAATTTTGAGAAGGTTTGGTAGATGAATTAAAAAGCCGACTTAATATCACTAGTAAATTCAACTGGGTGTTGTTAACAATATATGCTAAGTACTAGGAGACACAAGATAAAAGACCCAGTCCCTGCCTCTATTATATTTGATAGTATGGTAGAAGAGATTATAATACTATAGGCATTTTACAAGATTGTAAGATTAGAGATAGTAGAGCGTGTCTCTAGGAATATAAATTAGAATTTAACTGAGATGAAGATGACAAGTGAAAGCTTCCCAGAGGTTTATCTTTTGAACTGAGGTTTGAAGAATGAATCGGATTTAGCCAACTGAAGATGGCAGTAAAGAATATTCAGTGTAGAGGATGGTACATGTGTAGGCCGAGAAGGATGAGAAAGCACATTTCATTCAGCCAATTATAAGTTATGTAAGCAGATCATATGATATTAGAGTAGAAAATGAATCAGAATTCAGCAGTGGCTAGATAATAACCTATGTAATCCATGCTAAAGTATATGAATTTCATCCTGAAAGCTATTGAACAACGTTAAGACTGAACATATTAGTATTTTATAAAGGTTATTCTGTCAGCAGTTGAGAATGAATTGGAGGCAAGATGTCCAGCTAAAAGGCTTGCTCTTGCCAAAGCCAGGGACTATGTATTCAAAATTAACATTAGCAAGTAATTTTGCCTGAATTTGAAGAACACTAGTTCCAGTATACCTAAAGATAGATTTCAAATTTTATTTTTATTTAAAATTTTGGTCATAAAAGGTTCCTATTAAATTTTTTAAACAATATTTGACTTAGGAAGTGAGAAGTCTTCTGTTTTCCCTATAATATAGTTGGTTATTATGTATTCTTGCAGAACTTCTTACACGTGTTAGCATTTTTCTTTTGTTTTCCTTTGTTTTCTGTTTTTTAACATCTTTATTGGAATATAATTGCTTTACAATGGTGTGTTAGTTTCTGCTGTATAACAAAGTGAATCAACTATACATATACATATATCCCCATATCCCCTCCCTCTTGCATCTCCCTCCCTCCCTCCCTATCCCGCCCCTCTAGGTGGTCACAAAGCACCGAGCTGATCTCCCTGTGCTATGTGGCTGCTTCCCACTAGCTATCTATTTTACATTTGGTAGTGTATATATGTCCAAGCCACTCTCTCATTTCGTCCCAGTTTACCCTTCCCCCTCCCCATGCCCTCAAGTCCATTCTCTACGTCTGCATCTTTATCCCTGTCCTACCCCTAGGTTGTTCAAAACCTTTTTTTTTTTTTTTAAAGATTCCATGTATATGCATTAGCATATGGTATTTGTTTTTCTTTCTGACTTACTTCACTCTGTATGACGGTCTCTAGGTTCATCCACCTCACTACAAATAACTCAATTTCGTTTCTTTTATGGCTGAGTAATATTCCATTGTATATACGTACCACATCTTCTTTATCCATGCATCTGTCGATGGACATTTAGGTTGCTTCCATGTCCTGGCTGTTCTAAATAGAGCTGCAATGAACATTGTGGTACATGACTCTTTTTGAATTATATAGTTTTCTCAGGGTATATGTCCAGTAGTGGGATTGCTGGGTCATATGGTAGTTCTATTTTTAGTTTTTTAAGGAACCTCCATACTGTTGTCCATAGTGGCTGTATCAATTTACATTCCCACCAACAGTGCAAGAGGGTTCCCTTTTCTCCACACCCTCTCCAGCATTTATTGTTTGTGCATTTTTTGATGATGGCCGTTCTGAATGGTGTGAGGGGATACCTCATTGTAGTTTTGATTTTCATTTCTCTAATGATTAGTGATGTTGAGCATCCTTTCATGTGTTTGTTGGCAATCTGTATATCTTCTTTGGAGAAATGTCTATTTAGGTCTCCTGCCCGTTTTTTTAAAATTAATTAATGTATTTATTTATTTCGTTTTTGGCTGCACTGGGTCTCCATTACTGTGCGCAGGCTTTTCTCTAGTTGCCGCGAGCGGGGGCTAGTCTTCGTTGCAGTGCACGGGCTTCTCATTGCAGTGGCTTCTCTTGTTGTGGAGCAAGGGCTCTAGGCGCATGGGCTTCAGTAGTTGTGGCACGTGGGCTCAGTAGTTGTGGCACGTGAGCTCTAGAGTGCAGGCTCAGTAGCTCTGCGGCATGTGGGATCTTCCTGGGCCAGGGCTCGAACCCGTGTCCCCTGCATTGGCAGGCAGATTCTTAACCACTGCGTCACCAGGGAAGCCCCTTCTGCCCATTTTTGCTTTGGGTTGTTTGTTTTTTTGATACTGAGTTGCATGAGCTGCTTGTATATTTTGGATATTAATCCTTTGTCAGTTGCTTTGTTTGCAAATATTTTCTCCCACTCTGAGGGTTGTCTTTTCGTCTTTTTTATGGTTTCCTTTTCTGTGCAAAAGCTTTTAAGTTTCATTAGGTCCCATTTGTTTCTTTTTGTTTTTATTTCCATTTCTCTAGGAGGTGGATCAAAAAGGATTATTTCATAGAGTGTTCTGCCTATGTTTTCCTCTAAGAGTTTGATAGTGTCTGGCGTTACGTTGAGATCTTTAATCCATTTCGTGTTTATTTTTGTGTATGGTGTTAGGGAGTGTTCTAATTTCATTCTTTTACATGTAGCTGTCTAGTTTTCCCAACACTACTTATTGAAGAGGCTGTCTTTTCTCCATTGTATATTCTTGCCTCCTTTATCAAAAATAACGTGACCATATGTGTGTGGGTTTATCTCTGGGCTTTCTATCCTGTTCCATTGATCTATATTTCTGTTTTTGTGCCAGTACCATACTGTCTTGATTACTGTAGCTTTGTAGTATAGCCTGAAGTCAGGGAGCCTGATTCCTCCAGCTCCATTTTTCTTTCTCAAGATTGCTTTGGCTATTCGGGGTCTTCTGTGTTTCCATACAAATTATGAAATTTTTGTTCTACTTCTGTGAAAAATGCCATTGGTAGTTTGATAGGGATTGCACTGAATCTGTAGATTGCTTTGGGTAGTACAGGCATTTTCACAATGTTGATTCTTCCAATCCAAGAACATGGTATATCTCTCCATCTGTTTGTATCATCTTTAATTTTGTTCACCAGTGTCTTATGGTTTTCTGCATACAGGTCTTTTGTCTCCTTAGGTAGGGTTATTCCTAGGTATTTTATTCTTTTTGTTGCAATGGTAAATGGGAGTGTTTCCTTAATTTTTCTTTCAGATTTTTCATTTTAGTGTATAGGAATGCAAGAGATTTCTGTGCATTAATTTTGTATCCTGCTACTTTACCAAATTCATTGATTAGCTCTAGGAGTTTTCTGGTAGCATCTTTAGGATTCTCTATACATAGTATCATGTCATCTGCAAACAGTGACAGTTTTACTTCTTCTTTTCTGACTTGGATTCCTTTTATTTCTTTTTCTTCTCTGATTGCTGTGACTAAAACTTCCAAAACTATGTTGAATAATAGTGGTGAGAGTGGGCAACCTTGTCTCGTTCCTGATCTTAGTGGAAATGGTTTCAGTTTTTCACCGTTGAGAATGATGTTGACTGTGGGTTTGTCATATATGGCCTTTACTATGTTGAGGTAAGTTCCCCCTGTGCCTACTTTCTGGAGGGTTTTTATCATAAATGGGTGTTGAATTTTGTCAAAAGCTTTTTCTGCATCTATTGAGATGATCATATGGTTTTTCTCTTTCAATTTGTTAATATGGTGTACCATATTGTTTGATTTGTGTATATTGAAGAATCCTTGCATTCCTGGGATAAACCCCACTTGATCATGGTGTATGATCCTTTTCATGTGCTGTTGGATTCTGTTTGATAGTATTTTGTTGAGGGTTTTTGCATCTATGCTCATCAGTGATACTGGCCTGTAGTTTTCATTTTTGTGACATCTTTGTCTGACTTTGGTATCAGGGTGATGGTGGCCTCATAGAATGAGTTTGGGAGTGTTCCTCCCTCTGCTATATTTTGGAACAGTTTGAGAAGGATAGGTGTTAGCTCTTCTCTAAATGTTTGATAGAATTCGCCTGTGAAGCCATCTGGTCCTGGGCTTTTGTTTGTTGGAAGATTTTTAATCACAGTTTCAATTTCAGTGCTTGTGATTGGTCTGTTTCTATTTTCTATTTCTTCCTGGTTCAGTTTCAGAAGGTTGTGCTTTTCTACAAGTTTGTCCATTTCTTCCAGGTTGTCCATTTATTGGCATAGAGTTGCTTGTAGTAATCTCTCATGATCCTTTGTATTTCTGCAGTGTCAGCTGTTACTTCTCCTTTTTCATTTCCAATTCTATTGATTTGAATCTTCTCCCTTTTTTTCTTGATGAGTCGTGGCTAAAGGTTTATCAATTTTGTTTATCTTCTCAAAGAGAACCAGCTTTTAGTTTTATTGATATTTACTATTGTTTCCTTCATTTCTTTTTCATTTCTTTCTTTTTTTTTTTTTTTTTTAATGGCTGTGTTGGGTCTTAGTTCCTGTGCGAGGGCTTCCGCTTGTTGCGGCAAGCGGGGGCCACTCTTCATCACGGTGCGTGGGCCTCTCACTATCGCGGCCTCTCTTGTTGCAGAGCACAAGCTCCAGACGCGCAGGCTCAGTAATTGTGGCTCAGCGGGCCTAGTTGCTCTGCGGCATGTGGGATCTTCCCAGACCAGGGCTCGAACCCATGTCCCCTGCATTAGCAGGCAGATTCTCAACCACTGTGCCACCAAGGAAGCCCTTTCATTTATTTCTTATCTGATCTTTATGATTTCTTTCCTCCTGCTGACTTTGGGGGGTTTTTTTGTTCTCTTTCTCTGATTGCTTTAGGTGTAAGGTTAGGTTGTTTATTTGAGATGTTTCTTGTTTCTTGAGGTAGGATGGTATTGCTATAAACTTCCCTCTTAGAACTGCTTTTGCTGCATCCCATAGGTTTTGGGTCGTTGTGTTTTCATTGTCACTTGTTTCTAGGTATTTTTGATTTCCTGTTTGATGTCTTCAGTGATCTCTTGGTTATTTAGTAGTGTATTGTTTAGCCTCCATGTGTTTGTGTGTTTTACAGAGTTTTTCCTGTAATTGATAATCTAGTCTCGTAGCGTTGTGGTCGGAAAAGATACTTGATATGATTTCAATTTTCTTAAATTTACCAAGGCTTGATTTGTGATCCAAGATATGATCTATCCTGGAGAATGTTCCATGAGCACTTGAGAAGAAAGTGTATTCTGTTGTTTTGGGATGGAATGTCCTATAAATATCAATTAAGTCCATCTTGTTTAATGTATCATTTAAAGCTTATGTTTCCTTATTTTCATTTTGGATGATCTGTCCATTGGTGAAAGTGGGGTGTTAAAGTCCCTTACTATGATTGTGTTACTGTCGATTTCCCCTTTTATGGCTGTTAGCATTTGCCTTATGTATTGAGGTGCTCCTGTGTTGGGTGTATAAATATTTACAATTGTTATATCTTCTTCTTGGATCGATCCCTTGATCATTATGTAGTGTCCTTCTTTGTCTCTTGTAATAGTCTTTATTTTAAAGTCTATTTTTTCTGATATGAGAATTGCTACTCCAGCTTTCTTTTGATTTCCATTTGCATGGAATATCCTTTTCCATCCCCTCACTTTCAGTCTGTATGTGTCCCTAGGTCTGAAGTGGGTCTCTTGTAGACAGCATATATATGGGTCTTGTTTTTGTATCCATTCAGCCAGTCTGTGTCTTTTGGTGGGAGCATTTAATCCATTTACATTTAAGGTAATTATTGATATGTATGTTCCTATTACCATTTTCTTAATTGTTTTGGGTTTGTTATTGTCAGTCTTTTCCTTCTCTTGTGTTTCCTGCCGACAGAAGTTCCTTTGGCATTTGTTGTAAAGCTGGTTTGGTGGTGCTGAATTCTCTTAGCATTTGCTTGTCTGTAAAGGATTTAATTTCTCCATCGAAAATGAATGAGATCCTTGCTGGGTAGAGTAATCTTGGTTGTAGGTTTTTCTTTTTCATCACTTTAAATATGTCCTGCCATTCCCTTCTGGCTTGCAGAGTTTCTGCTGAAGGATCTGCTGTTAACCTTATGGGGAACCCTTGTATGTTATTTGTTGTTTTTCCTTTGCTTGTTTTAATATTTTTTCTTTGTATTTAATTTTTGATAGTTTGATTAATATGTGTCTTGGCGTGTTTCTCCTTGGATTTATCCTGTATGGGACTCTCTGCGATTACTGGACTTGATTGACTATTTCCTTTCCCATATTAGGGAAGTTTTCATCTGTAATGTCTTCAAATATTTTCTCAGTCCATTTCTTTTCCTCTTCTTCTTCTGCGAACCCTATAATTTGAATGTTGGTGCGTTTAATGTTATCCCAGAGGTCTCTGAGACTGTCCTCAATTCTTTTCATTCTTTTTTCTTTATTCTGCTCTGTGGTAGTTATTTCCACTATTTTATCTTCCAGGTCACTTATCTGTTCTTCTGCCTGTTATTCTGTTACTGATTCCTTCTAGAGAATTTTAAATTTCATTTATTGTGTTGTTTATCATTGTTTGCTCTTTAATTCTTCTAAGTCCTGGGTAAATGTTTGTTTCTTGTATTTTCTCCATTCTATTTCCAAGATTTTGGATCATCTTTACTGTCATTACTCTGAATTCTTTTTCAGATACACTGTCTATTTCCTCTTCATTTGTTTCGTCTGGTGGGTTTTTACCTTGCTCCTTCCTCTACTGTGTATTTCTCTGTCTTCTCATTTTGCTTAACTTACTGTGTTTGGGGTCTCCTTTTTGCAGGCTGCAGGTTCGTAGTTCCCATTGTTTTTGGTGTCTGCCTCCAGTGGGTAAGGTTGGTTCCGTGGGTTGTGTAGGCTTCCTGGTGGAGGGGACTGGTGCCTGTGTTCTGGTGGATGAGGCGGAATCTTGTCTTTCTGTTGGGCAGGGCCACGTCCAGTGGTGGGTTTGGGTTGTCTGTGACCTTATTATGATTTTAGGCAGCCTCTCTGCTAATCAGTGGGGTTGTGTTCCGGTCTTGCTAGTTGTTTGTCATGGGGTTTCCAGCACTGGAGCTTGCTGGTCGTTGAGTGGAGCTGGGTCTTAGCGTTGAGACGGAGATCTCTGGGAAAGCTCTCACTGATTGATATTACATGGGATCAGGAGGTCTTTGGTGGTCCAGTATCCTGAACTCAGCTCTCTAACCTCAGAGGCACAGGCCTGACACCCTCCAGAGCACCAAGATCCCCTCAGCCACATGGCTCAGAAGAAAAGGGAGAAAAAAAAAAAAGGAAAGAAAATGAAAAAGAAATAAAGTTATTAAAATTAAATAAATAAAAAAGTAATAATAAAAAGAAAAGAAGAGAGCAACCAAGCCAATAAACAAATCCACCAGTGATAGCAAGCGCTAAAAACTATACTTAAAAAACAAAGAAACAAACAAAAAAAACGGACAGACAGAACCCTAGGACAAATGGTAAAAGCAAACCTATAGAGAGAGAAGTCACGCAAAGAAGCATGCATATACACATTCACAAAAAGGGAAAAAAGAAAAAAAAATAATATATATATATATATTAAAAAAAAGGAAGAGAGCAACCAAATCAATAAACAAATCTACCAGTGATAATAGGATCTAAATACTAAACTGAGATAAACATAAAACCAGAAACAAATTAGATCAGAAAGGAAACCCCAAGTCTACAGTTGCTCCCAAAGTCCACCGCCTCAATTTTGGGATGATTAGTTGTCTATTCAGGTATTCCGCACATGCAGGGTACATCAAGTTGACTGTGGAGATTTAATCCGCTGCTCCTGAGGCTGCCAGGAGAAATTTCCCTTTGTCTTCTTTGTTTGCACAGCTCCCAGGTTTCAGCTTTGGATTTGGCCCCGCCTCTGCATGTAGGTCACCCTCTGGCGTCTGTTCTTCGCCCAGACAGGATGGGGTTAAAGTAGCAGCTGATTAGGGAGCTCTGGCTCACTCAGGCTGGGGGGAGGTAGGGGTACGGAATGCAGGGCGAGCCTGTGGCAGCAGAGGCCAGCGCGACGTTGCACTGGCTTGAGGCACGCCGTGTGTTCTCCCGGGGAAGTTGTCCCTGGATCACCGGACCCTGGCAGTGGCGGGCTGCACAGGCTCCTGGGAGGGGCGGTGTGGATAGTGACCTGTGCTTGCACACAGGCTCTTGGTGGCTGCTGCAGCAGCCTTAGCATCTCATGCCCGTCTCTGGGGTCTGCGCTGATCGCCGTGACTCGTGCCGGTCTCTGGAGCTCCTTTAAGCAGCGCTCTTAATCCCCTCTCCTCGTGCACCAGGAAACAGAGAGGCAAGAAAAAGTCTCTTGCCTCTTCGGCAGCTCCAGACCTTTTCCCGGACTCCCTCCCAGCTAGCTCTGGGGCACTAGCCCCCTTCAGGCTGTGTTCACGCAGCCAACCCCAGTCCTCTCCCTGGGATCTGACCTCCGAACCCCGAGCCTCAGCTCTCAACCCCCACCTGCCCCGGCAGGTGAGCAGATAAGCCTCTCAGGCTGGTGAGTGCTGGTCGGCACTGATCATCTGTGCGGGAATCTCTCTGCTTTGCCCTCTGCACCCCTGCTGCTGCACTCTCCTCTGTGGCTCCGAAGTTTCCCCCCCGCCACCCCCAGTCTCCACCAGTGAAGGGGCTTCCTAGTGTGTGGAAACTTTTCCTCCTTCACAGTTCCTTTCCAGAGGTGCAGGTCCCATCCCTATTCTTTTGTCTCTCTTTCTTCTTTTTTCTTTTGTCCTACCCAGGTACGTGGGGAGTTTCTTGCCTTTTGGGAAGTCTGAGGTCTTCTGCCAGCATTCAGTAGGTGTTCTGTAGGAGTTGTTCCACATGTAGATGTATTTTTGATGTATTTGTGGGGAGGAAGGTGATCTCCACATTTTACTCCTCTGCCATCTTGAAGGTCCCCTCCCCCCTTTGTTTTTAAATGGGATTTTGTGCTATATGCTGTATTGCAATTGGCTTAATTAACTGGACAGTGTTTCATGGACACTATATCTGCCAGTATGTATAGATATAGTTCTCTGTTTATAATGGCTGCATAATATTCCACTCTATGGATATGGTATCATTAATTAACCTAATATTTTATTGAAGAGCGTTTGGATTGTTTTCAGTTTTTTAATATTACAAAAAGTGCTACAGTGAACATCTCTGGCAACTTGGGTAGGTTTTCTATAGAATACATTTGTAAAGTGGAGTTTCTGACTCATATATGTATATTTAGAATTGTGATAGATGCTGCCAAATTGTTTTCTGAAAAAGTGGAATCACTCTAGATTACCTCCCACAGTATTTGAAAGAACCCACACAGTGATATCACCAGATATTTGGTGTTCTGAATTTTCTAATCTGATTTGTAAATAATACTTCATTTTAGTTTTCATGCTCTTCAATAATACTTAATTGATTAGTCTTCCACATTTTTGTTAGTGGCTTATATGTATTTCTGTTAATTGCGTTTGACCTTTTTTGACCAGTTTTCTATTTGGTGGTCTACATGTGTCTTACTGATTCATAAGACCTTTTTGTATATTGGATCTCTTAGACTTTTATTGTTACATGTGTTGAAGATGCTATTTCTAGTTTGTTTTTTTTAATTTATGCTGTTTTTGGTTGTTGTTTTTCTTAATTTTTATGTTGTGATTTTTATCTGTCTTTTGAGAAAAATTGTCATAAAGCCAACTTCCAAAAAAAGTCCTGGACTCAGAGAGTTTAAAGGTCATTTCTTTTAAACTTCCAAGGAATAGATTACACTAATACAATTTGAGGAGTTCCAGAGTATAGAAAAAGGGAGAGAGAGAAGCCTTTCAGTTCTTTTTTATAAAGCAAACATAATTCTAATTTTGAAAGTGAGTAAAAAAAATTATCCAGTCCAACAAACTTTATAAATCAATCTCAGTTATGACTATAAATACAAAAATCCCTTAATGAAGTATCAGCGGGGTGAATGTTATCTGCAAAATAAATGAGTAATATACAATAATCAAATGGGATTCATGTCAGAATTTCTATTTCATAGGAAAATAGTTCAATATTAGGGAAATAAATTTTATAAATATGTCAAGAGCTTTTTTAAAAGGAGGTTATCATTATAATAGATGCCAGAAGGGTGTTTTTATAGAAGTTAAACTCTTATTCTGATTTTTGTAACCTTAGTAAAATTTGATTAGGTGAATAGTTCTTAATTTCATACACATATATCTGAACCCAAAACAAGTCATATCGTTATCAGAGAAACACTAACAGCATTTGCATTAATGTCAAGAACAAAATAAGGATGCTTACTATAAGCTCTTTTTTGTCTTACATTGTTTTGGGAACTGTAAGGCAATTTAGTTATGTAAGAGAAGAAAACAAGAGACACAATAATAATAAAAATAGCTAATAATGACAGAGCATTTATTTTATGCCTAGTACTATTCTAGTTATTGAACGTTATTATTTCTTTACCACATATTATGATAATATCACAAATAGGTGCCACAAATGCAGAAGCTATTATTATGCCCATATAAAGTTGTGGAAACTGAGGCAATGAGAGTTTAACAAACTTACCTAAGGTTACATGGCCAATAAATACTGAAGACTAGATTTTAACTTAGGCAGACTGACTGACTTATAAGTATACTTCTTATATTCTAAGCTAGGATTTTTGAAAACCTTTAAAGTGTGATTGGAACAGAGCCATGCTCATTCCTTTATGTATTGTCTGTGGCTACTGTGTGCTACAGTAGCAGAGTTGAGTGGTTATGACACAGCCGTGTATGCCCCATTAAGCCTAAAATATTTATTTTCTTGCCCTTTACAGAGAAAAACCAGCCAATCACTGTTCTAAACCACTGAACTATGTTACCTTTGATCAAACTATTAGGCCTTTTTTATTAAGAAAGAGGGGACAAATTTATATTTTAGATTATATGAATATATGCTTGGTAAACCCAAGCATGAACTGAGAAACTGTTAGAAATAGTAATCATAAAGTGAGATAGCTTTCTTTTAACTAATATGCAAAATTCAGTTGGTTTCCAATTTACAAATAATAGCCAGCTTGAGAATACAATTAGGTAATAGATCCCAGTCTGAAGAGCAAAAACCCATAAATATCCAAGGTAAATGTAAAAGAAATGTGAAGGATCCAAATGAAGAGAAGTTTAAAACTATACTGACTAAAACAAAAGATTGAATAAATAGACATGTCATGTTCTTGGCTGGGATGACTCAGCATTAAAAAAAGACATTTGTTTTTTATCTAAATTAGTTTGTAAAATTAAACATCTTATTTAGAGTGCCAAGGGAATTGTTTTAATTTGATGAGATGGTTCTAAAAATTCTGAAAGAAAAACATGACCCAGAAAAGACCAGGAATTTTCTGAAAAATAGGTTTATGACTTCAAGATGTTAAACTGAACATATGCTAAAGTTTTGCCCTTCCACAGCAAACTTTAGACATCCTTAAAGTTTTAATAAACTTCTATTTGAAACAGGAAAGGGAATTATTTCTGGAATGGAAAAGGAGTAAAGAAAGAAACAAATGGGAACCCTCTCTGGCAATCCCTAAGAACTGCATTACTGATAGTCCAGGCCAGGGTTGCTGGCTTGAGTTTTCCATGCTTGAGGGGTCTTTATAGGCCAGAAAATGGGTGCATAACCACAGATCACCAAAACCTAGAGAACGTAAGGATCACAAAACAAGGGCAACAAATCCAACAAAAGTTGTCTTAGATTAGATAAAGTAGAAAAAACAGAAGAATCTAAAAAGGACTGTATTCCTCTAAGCAATAAAAGAAGGATTTGCTTCCACAGCATAACAAACAGGAATTATGAAACAAGTAGAGTGCATTATGAAAAAAGAAACTATTATTGAATATTAAACCTAAGTACATGTAAAGAATAGAAGATGGGACTCAACTGAAGAGCTAATGAGTGGACTGGAAGATAAATGTGAGGAAATCTCCTGGAATGTACAACACAAAGAGTTACAAAGGAAAAGGTAAGAGACATGGAGAACCTCGCCAGAAGTTATAACATTTGTCTAATAAGAGTTCCAGAAGGAGAAAATGGAAGATAGACTGTATTTGAAGCAGTAATGTCCAAGAATGTTCCTAAACTGAACACGCAAATCCTTAGGATTGAAAGATCTACCAAGTGCAAAATAAAATTTATACATATAAAGTGATAAAGATATATAACATATATTTTAATTTAAAATTAAAATATAGAGACACATCACAATAACCTTCAAAATATCAAGAATAAAGGCAAAATTCCTAAAAGTTACCTATAGAAAAGACAATTTATCAAGACAATTCCTATCAAGAAATGACCTTCTGACGTTAGACTTCTTAATAACAACTGTATATGGAAGAAGACAAATGGTCTGAGGAATAAACTTGGAACTGTACTTCTTTGTTTAGCCATTCTGTCATTCAAGAGTGAAGGCAAAATAAAGACATTTTCATGTATACAAGAACTTAAAGTTATCATCTTCAGCATAGGTACAACTGACGTTTTGAGTGAGATTGTACTGTGTATTGCAAGATATTTAGCAACCCTCGCCCTCACCCATTAAATGCCACAAGCTCTGTGCAGTCATTTTGATAAACTAAAATACCTCCCACATATTTCATAGAAAAGTGCTCCCAGTTAAGAACTGCTATTCAACTGACTTAAAAATAACATCTAAAAAGTTTGCTACAGAAAGAAAAATAAACCCAGAGGCAATGGGATGCAAGATATAATGTTGAACAAAGAAATTAGTAAGCATATTGGTAAATCTAAATAATTACTGGCTGTAAAAAAAAAGAGTATGTGGTTATAAGACAATGTTATACTAAATTTCCATGATACCAAGTTTGGAATTTGGGTGGCTGAGGAGAGAATGAAGCAAAATAAAAGTAAACTTCTCTCTTCAGATGAGATCAAAGTTATTGATTAACTTTAGTTTTTGTTGAATGGTAAGGTGAAGGGTGTTAGGAAGGTGGTGAAAAGGATTTAAAAGTAAGCACAGTAGTTTCCCCTCCTTATCTGCTGTTTTGCTTTCTGTGGTTTCACTTACCCACGGTCAACTGCAGTCTGAAAATATTAAATGGAAAATTCCAGAAGTAAACAATTCATAAGTTTTAAATTGCATGCCATTCTGTGTAATGTTATTAAATCTCTTGCTGTCTCACCCAGGACATGAATCATCCCTTTGTCCTGCATATCCACACTGTTTATGCTACCCGTTTTTTCTGTTAGTATAGGAAAAAACATAGTATATATAGGGTTTGGTACTGTCTACGGTTCAGGCATCCACTGGGGGTTTTGGAACATATCCCCTGTGGATAAGGAGGGACTGTTGTCCTAGAAGAAAAGAAGGACGTTACAAGCTTTTAGATAAAGGAGCGGGGTTGGGGGAGGTAGAGGGTGGATAGAACAAATAGAACTTGATCAGTCTAACAAGACTAAAAAGGAGATGTAAATGCATATATTTACCATGGAAGCGTGATAAATAAAAACTGCAAAAATATAATGTCAGAAATAAGTCTAACCATATTAATAAAAAAGAAAACTAATTGGGAAAGCTCACTGATTAAAGTATAGTAACTCACATATGGCTAAAGCCAAAATCCAATAAAATCACAACTAAAATAACAATAATAATGGTTGAAAATAAAATGATAAGAAAATGTTGTTCGTTTAGAAAGTACTTATACCTGGTAGATACCAAGACAAAACAAAACGAAACAAAAAACCTTCTGGGGTAATAAATTATTTAAGGGACCAAAGAGGAAGTGTTCATTTTGATAAAAGCAAAAATTTAAGATAATTTTAATATAAATGGCTTTAAAATATATAAAATGAAAATTATAGAACTGAAATAGAAATGGAAAATCTATAATTATATTTGAAGACTTTAGTATAAATGTATTAGACAAAAATGAAAGGTATAGGAGATTCAAATAACACTTAAAAAGTGTATCTAATTGATACTTATTTAGAATTCTGACGCTAACATAATTTATATATATAAATTCTTTTCAACTGTACATGGATTGTTTTTAACATACAGTTATGTTCTAGGCCATAAAGGAAGCTTTAATAAATTCCTTTTTAAAAAGTGATGTCTTGTAGAACACTTTCACTAACTACAATGTAATGAATTTAGAATTTAACAACCAAAAGCCTCCTCAATGCATAAAATTGGGTATTTAAATTATACATTTTAGTAACTTCTGGATTAAAGAGGAACTGAAAAGAAAAGTGGTAAAACTTAGAATTGAACAACAATTAAAGCCTTGGTATCAAAACCTGTGTGATTCACACAAAGTAATATTCAAAGGGAACTTAAAGAGTTTTCAATTTATTTATTGGCAAGACATTACATAAATAGCATGATATTATTTATATTTTAAAATGTCTTCTTTTTCTGCACACATATGTTTATATATGTAAAATTTGCTCGTTTTGTTTGCTAAGATCTGGAACGATACCCAACTCTTATCAGTGATTATCAGTAGTATTCTAAGGGAAAAGTATTAATACATATGTGTGAATTAAGTAATTAAAAAAAATCAATACGTCTTTTTTAAAAGAAGAGTAACGATATATATTTTGCCTTATGTCAAAAGTAAATCACCCTAAGTGTCCATCGGCAGATGAATGGATAAAGAAGATGTGGCACATATATACAATGGAATATTACTCAGCCATAAAAAGAAACGAACTTGAGTTATTTGTAGTGAGGTGGATGGACCTAGAGTCTGTCATACAGAGTGAAGTAAGTCAGAGAGAGGAAAACAAATACCGTATGCTAACACATATATATGGAATCTAAAAAAATAAAATAAAAAAGGTTATGAAGAACCTAGGGGCAAGACAGGAATAAAGATGCAGACCTACTAGAGAATGGACTTGAGGACATGGGGAGGGGGAGGGGGAAGGGTAAGCTGGGACAAAGTGAGAGAGTGGCATGGACATATGTACACTACCAAATGTAAAATAGATAGCTAGTGGGAAGCAGCCGCATAGCACAGGGAGATCAGCTCAGTGCTTTGTGACCACCTAGAGGAGTGGGATAGGGAGGGTGGGAGGGAGACACAAGAGGGAGGGGATATGGGGATATATGTATACATATAGCTGATTCACTTTGTTATACAGCAGAAACTAACACAACATTGTAAAGCAATTATACTTCAATAAAGGTGTTAAAAAATAAATAAATCACAGTAATTAAACTGTGTGGTATTGGTGGAAAGCTCTCAATTGCTGATTGCTAAAAGTAAAAGAGAAAAGAAAATCTAGGATGAAATCCAAGAATACATGAAATTATTATATATGATTAATGTGGCATTTCAAACTAGCAGGGAGAAAATGGATCATCATTTTGGTGCTGGGGATTTGGATAGCTATTTGAAGGAGTAAAAAATGCTGGGTTCCCCACAGCCAATATAACACTCAATGGTGAAAAGCTGAAAGCCTTCCCACTAAAATCTGGAACAAGATAAGGATGCCCACTCTCACTTCTTCTATTCGACATAGTATTGGAAGTCCTAGTCACAGCAATCAGACAAGAAAAAGAAATAAAAGATACCCACATTGGAAGGGAAGAGGTAAAATTGTCATTATATGCAGATGTTATGATACTCTATATCGGAAACCCTGAAGGCCACACAAAAACTACTAGAACTGATAAACATATTCAGCAAGGTAGCAGGATGCAAGATTAACATACAGAAATCGCTTGCATTTCTTTATACCAACAATGAAATATCAGAAAGGGAATGTAAAAAAAAAAAAAAAAAAACCTTTTAAAATTGTACCCCCCAAAATAAAACACTTAGGAATAAACCTGATCAAGAAGGTGAAAGACTTACATGCTGAGAACTATAAAACAGTGAAGGAAACTGAAGATGATTCAAAGAAATGGAAAAATAGCCATACTCTTGGATTGGAAGACTTAATACTGTTAAAATGACCATACTACCCAAAGCAATCTGCAGATTTAATGTGATCTCTATCAAATTACCTATGACATTTTTCACAGAACTAGAACAAACAATCCTAAAATTCATATGGAACCATAAAAGATCCAGAATTGCCAAAGCAATCCTGAGGAAAAGGAAGAAAGCAGGAGGCATAACCATCCCAGACTTCAGACAGTACTACAAAGCTAAAGTAATCAAAACAGCGTGGTATTGGCACAAAAACAGACATATGGATCAGTAGAACAGAACAGAGAGCCCAGAAATAAACCCATACACCTATGGTCAATTAATCTCCGACAAAGAAGGCAAGAATACACAATGGGAAAAAGACAGTCTTTTCAGCAAGTTGTGTTGGGAAAGTTGGACACCTGCATGTAAATCAACGAAGTTAGGACACACCCTCACACCATACACAAAAATAAACTCAAAATGGCTTAAAGACTTAAACATATGACATAACACCATAAAACTCCCAGAAGAGATCATAGGCATAACATTCTCTGACATAACTGGTATCAATGTTTTCTTAGGTCAGTTTCCCAAGGCAATAGAAATAAAAACAAAAATAAACAAATGGGACCTAATCAAACTTACAAGCTTTTGCACAGCAAAGGAAACCATAAACAAAACGAAAGGACAACCTACAGAATGGGAGAAAATATTTGCAAACGATGCAACTGACAAGGGCTTAATTTCCAAAATATACAAACAGCTCATACAACTCAACAACAAAAAAAAACCAAACAACCCAATTGAAAAACAGGCAGGAGACTTAGAGACATTTCTCCAAATGGCACATGAAAAAATGCTCAACATTGCTAATTATTAGAGAAATTTGTCAAAACTATAATGAGGTACCACCTCACGCTGGTCAGAATGGCCATCATTAAAAAGTCTACAAATAACAAATGCTGTAGAGGATGTGGAGAAAAGGGAACCCTCCTACACTGTTGGTGGGAATGTAAGTTGGTGCAGCCACTGTGAAAAACAGAAAGGAGGTTCCTCAGAAAACTAAAAATATAATTACCATAAGATCCAGCAATCCCACTCCTGGGCATATATCCAGACAAAACTCTAATCCAGAAAGATACATGTACCCCTATGTTCATAGCAGCACTATTCATAACAGCCAAGACATGGAAACAACCTAGATGTCCATCAACAGATGAATGGATAAAGAAGATGTGGAACATATATACAATGGAATACCACACAGCCATAAAAAAAGAATGAAATAATGCCATTTGCAGCAACATGGGTGGTCCTAGAGATTATCATACTAAGTGAAGTAAGTCAGAAAGAGAAAGACAAATACCGTATGATATCACTTATATGTGGAATCTAAAATATGATATAAATGAACCTATCTGTGAAACAGAAACAGAATCACGAACATAGAGAATGGATTGGTGGTTGCCAAGGGGGAGGGGGTGGGAGAGGGATTAAAAAAAAATGCTGAGTTCCAACCTCACACAAAAGTTATTTCATATGCCTCAAAATATTTAAATATTTAAAAAGTCACACAGATGCTTAATAAAAAATTACAAGATAAAAATGTGGATGAATATATGTTGGATTGGCAATGGCCCTTATAAACATGACACAGCATATCTGGGAACTTGGCTACCAGAACATCATTCTCATCCTGTGTGTTCTCAACTCCAAGCTATGCCTTTCCCAAGCCTTGGGCTGCTGAGACCTTAAGGGAGCTGGGTGTTGATAAGGATTCAGGCTTGTGTTCCTATCCCTGCAAAACAGACAAACTCCTTTCCCCAAGGGAAGGAAATTATCAGGCGAAAGCCTAGATGGAGGCCAGCTGATCCCGCAAAAGTTTGACATTAGGAGAACTGTGGACCTGGGGTAAAGCTGATCCGGCGTGAATGCCTTAGGTTTCCAGACTCTTAAAGACTTGGAGCTAAACAAATGGGCTGAGTTGTCTCTGTCCATGAGGTTGGGCAAATTCAGGAAGATAGGAAAGCTGAGAGAATTCTCAAGGTACTTCTGGAGGGAGCTAACAGCCTGCCCTTAAACTATAGACCCACTGCATAAGCAACTTCTTTCATTTTCAAAATCTGTAAGGATTTCTGCCATTAAGAATATTACAAGTAAAGTATTGCCTCCCTAAAGAGGCAATAGGAAATAAAAAACTTCCCAGCAGGTAGAGAAAAGATTGACAACTAAAATATTTGCCTAGTACAATAAAATTGCTGACAGAGAAAGGCAAAAACCTGGACTAAAAGTTAAGAGCACATGAGATCTAAATGCAGCATGAAGAAAGATCTCTTGGAACTTAAAAAAATGTGGTGTTTGAATCCAAAATTCAGGGAAGAAAAAGGAACATGGAAGATTGGTAATAATAAACACATTCTAGAAAAAAGAAATGGTTCCTAAGCTGAAAAACTCTATCAAGACTGAATGTCAAAAAAAAAAAAAAAAGACTGCATTTTGGAAAAGTTCCTGAACTTTAGTTTGGACTGATGAGGGGGAAAAAAAAAAAAAAAAAAGACACTCCTAGGCATAAATTCTGGTTAAAATGTGTAAACTCTAAAAACAAAGAGGAAATTTTTACAAGTTTCCAGGCAGAAAGAATTAAGTGTTTAACAAAGGAAAGTAAAAAGATTAGAGTGACATCAGTTTTCCCATGTGCACAGCTGAAACTAGAAAAGAATGAAATTATATTTTCATTTAGACAAAGGCCTGCAACCTAAAGATCTTATTCTCAACCAAGCTAAGCCTGTCAGGGTGGAAGAAAGATGGTCAAGGATATGCAGGAACTCAGAAAATACATTACCCAAGCACCCCAGCTGAGGAAAGACTAACCAAACCAAAAAGAACCAGAGACCTCATGAAGGAGGAGGGTGAAGAGAAAGCAGTGAAGAGGGATGAACTTAGATAAACGTGTATTTAATGGATTATATTAGACTGGGAATGTGAAATATGAGTGCTAAATAAGGATTCTGGAAACAGACAAGACAAAATGCAAGTAAAAGTCTAATAAATACTAAATGATGCCAACAAAATCTAAGAGCTATAGTTTGCAGAGAGTTGGGGGACACCTAAGAGAAGAAAGGGGACTAAGGGTATTCAAAAGGTCTTATCCTATTTGAGTGTAAACAGGGAGAAGGTGGCATGGTGGAGGCAGAAACCATAGTCTCATTAGGAGAAATAGGTCTTACCTTGCTTACCTATAGGAGAGTCATATGTGTTTTACTAAGAGCAGAGAAACAGGGTAATGTTTAATGGCATTGTTTTTTAAAAAAGGCAAATCAGAATCATCGGATTTTCAAGGGGAAAAATGTAGTGAATGGCAGTTTTGTTGCACCAACAAAAACAAAAGAGAAGAAATATTGTCAATTATATCAGTCATTATGCTAAATGAGAATGGACTGAATTTTTCAACTGAGATACTGACTTAAAAAACAAAAGACAGCTAAACGCTATTACAAGAAAATTTGGAGAAAAAGGGGTATGAAAAATCCCTTTACAGGGACTTCCCTGGTGGCGCAGTGGTTAAGAATCTGCCTGCCAAGGCAGGGAACACAGATTCGAGCCCTGGTCTGGGAAGATCCCACATGCCGCAGAACAGCTAAGCCTGTGCACCACAACTACTGAGCCTGCACTCTAGAGCCCGTCAGCCACAACTGCTGAAGCCCGTGCGCCCTAGAGCCCGTGCTCCGCAACAAGAGAGGCCACCACAATGAGAAGCCCGCGCACTGAAAGGAAGAGTAGCCCCCACTCGCCGCAACTAGAGAAAGCCTGCGCATAGCAATGAAGACCCAATGCAGCCAAAAATAAATAAATAAAATTTTTTTTAAAATCCCTTTACAGGTAAAGGTAAACCCATAGAAATTAGGATTATCAATATCAGATATTACTACTATTAAATGCAATACACAGAATAAAGAACTTTATACTATGAAAAAAGGCAAAATCAATGAAAATATAACAAGCACAAACCTGTACACACTAAACTACATGGCTAATAAATCTGTAAATCGAAACCTATTAAAATTCTGGGAGAAGTAGATCAAAATACAATTATAGCAGGAAATTTCAACATGTATCCCTCATTAGGCAAATCTAAGGATATAGAGTAAGGGTATAGATGCATTGACTAACACAATCAATAGACATGTGATGATGTAATAGATAAGGAGAAAACCCTGCCTGTGTTAAATATACGCATGACACAAAACACAGAAGTAGAGCATTATACTAGTCACCGCATGGGTTGTTGGGGGTGGATATAGAGGCAGGTCAGGATCATTATCCTCAAAGAACTGATAATCTGGCTGAGAACCTAGATGAATTGAACAAATACGTTTTGGCCTGAAAGGTGAACTGATAAAAATAAGTACAGAGTGCTCTGAGAACATAGAGGAGAGGGGGATTGCTACCTAAGATGAGATAGGGCATCAAAAGATTGGGGGACATGTTGGCTTCTAAGATAAAACCCCAGAGGTAGATTATGAATACATGTGTTGAAGAGAAAAGTGAAAAGACATTTCAACCAGAAAGTACTCTGAAAAGAGGACATCCAGAGGAGAGAGGCGAATTCATACCTGCAGATATGACTGAAGTTTCTTAATAGGATGGAGTAGGATTGCAGGTGCTAAAATGGTAGAGAGGTAGACAGAGGACTTATCATGAAGATTCTCATAGGTGTAACCTTGAAAACGTTGAACAGTGAATTGATTTGATGAGATTTACAGATGTGGAGGAAAGACTGGAGACAAGGAGGCTAGTTATGCTGTTGCATGCAGTAATCCATGTAAGAAGTGACGAGGACTTGAACACAAGAAGGAGGAGAGTGTAAAGTACAGATGCAAATGATGGGAAGGAGGTAACACTGGCAGGAGTGCTGGCTTAGACATGAAGGCACAAGGAGTCATGGATAAATTCCAGGTTTCTGGGTTGGGCCATGCTTGGACTCTGATGCTGTTCACAGAGATAGGTAATAACAGAGAGTATTGTGTGTTGGCGGGAAGATGGTGACTTAAGATTTGGGTATGTGTTGATTTTGAGTTTTGTTGGGGTACCCAGGTAGAAGTGACAGTTATGATCCGGAGCTCAGGAGCAAGGCCTGGGCTAGAGATAGAGACTCAGCAGCCACCAGTGTGTTAACAATAGTCATGAGAGTAGGTGAGATCATACAGTTATGGTGTTTATGTAGTGAAAAGGGAAGAATATTGAGGACAGAAGCCTCTGAAATACATACCTTTAAGTGCCAGAAAAATAAAAGGAGTCCAAGTAACTCCTGACCTTTGCCAAAGCAGTTGTGTGTTAGAAGGAGCAGGCAGAACAAAATTGCAGTGATTTAAAGAGAGAATGGGAAGTAATTCTTTATATTAAATCTCAGGAAATAAATAAGATGGAAATTAATATTGAAAGTAAAGTTATCAGTAGCACAGAGTTACCATGTCACTTGAGTAAACCAGTTATTTTAAAGTTTTATAACTTCCCTGAAAAGTTTATAAAATTGTTTATAAGAGTTTATAAGATTGAAGAGTTAGATTTCATTAATCTATAACAGGCAGGAAACAACAGATATTACAAGTTTCTGTAGATATAAAACCACTGGAAGAATTGTTCTCTCCGCTCTCAGAATTGTCATGCAACACTATTCATGGTATCAGTAACTTTAATAACTTTTAGAAGCTGAGTAATATACCGTCTAGGTAATCTAGACACTTTTATAGGAGTTTGCTGTTCCACTTTTCTTAGAAGCCAATGCAACATTTTTAATAACACATTTTCCAGTAGTGATCTGAAGCTTCTTAGTCAGCAAACTATACTAGTCTAGTAGTTTTATTATCTAGGATGAAATAAGCATCTCTAAGAAGACATTTTATGTCCATGTAAATTTACATACTGAAAATTATATCACTGCTGGTTTCTGAGATTCTAAGAGAAACTGATACTTAGAAGAACCTCAATTTTCAGTACAATTTGAGAACAGATTTCAGTACAGATTCAGAAAATTTCACTTATGATTTTCAGTAATAAGTTTCTAGCAAATGGGACACTCACACTTTCATGTTACCTTTTCTGATTAAGATGAAGGAGTGCACAATATGAAGGTCTAGGGAAAGGTGGAGGGAATAGCACTTGCACAGTCTCGGCAAGGGGAAGAACTTGGCATTTCCAAAAAGAATAAACTGTAAGTGGCCAGAGTAGAAGCATGGAGAGCAGTTATGAGGCTATTGCAAAAATATAAATCAGAGAAATATAATGATGGTTTGAACTGCTTACAGTGGCTAACAAGGTTGTGAGAAGTGGTTAGATTCAAAATATGAGGGACTTCCCTGGAGGTCCAGTGGTTGAGATCTCACCTTCCAACGCAGGGGGTGTGGGTTCGATCCCTGGTCAGGGAGCTAGGATCCCACATGCCTCGTGGCCAAAAAACAAAGGCATAAAACAGAAGCAATGTATAACAAATTCAATAAAGACTTTAAAAATGGCCCACATCAAAAAAAAAATCTTTAAAAAACTACGATGAAAATAGAGCCAGGTTGTTTTGCCTGAGGCAACCCAACACTGGAGCCTACCTGGGCTCTTTGGTGTGGCTAATGACAGACTCTGGGAGGGCTCACGCCAAGGAGTACTTCCCAAAACTTCTGCTGCCAGTGTCCTTGTCCCCATGGTGAAACAGAGCCACCCCCTGCCTCTGCAGGAGACCTTCCAACACTAGCAGCCGTGTGGATGGAAGGCTCTTGGTGCTCCAGCCAGGCATCAGGGCCGTGCCTCTGAGGTGGGAGAGCCAACTTCAGGACACTGATCCACAAGAGACCTCCCAGCTCCACGTAATACCAAATGATGAAAATCTCCCAGAGATCTCCGTCTCAACACCAAGACCCAGCTTCACTCAACGACCAGCAAGCTATAGTGCTGGACACCCTATGCCAAACAACTACCAAGACAGGAACACAGCCCCATCCATTAGCAAGGAGACTACCTAAAATCATAATAAGGCCACAGACAACCCAAAACCCACCACCAGACGTGGACCTGCCCACCAGAAAGACAAGATCCAGCCTCATCCACCAGAACACAGGCACTAGTCCCCTCCACCAGGAAGCCTACACAACCCATGGAACCAACCTTAGCCACTGGGGACAGATACCAAAAACAACAGGAACTACGAACCTGCAGCCTGCGAAAAGGAGACCCCAAACACAGTAAGATAAGCAAAATGAGAAGACAGAAAAACACACAGCAGATGAAGGAGCAAGGTAAAAACACACCAGACCTAACAAATGAAGAGGAAATAGGCAGTCTACCTGAAAAAGAATTCAGAATAATTATAGTAAAGATGATCCAAAATCTTGGAAATAGAATAGACAAAATGCAAGAAACATTTAACAAGGACCTAGAAGAACTAAAGAGGAACCAAGCAACGATGAACAACACAATAAATGAAATTAAAAATACTCTAGAAGGGATCAATAGCAGAATAACTGAAGCAGAAGAACGGATAAGTGACCTGGAAGATAAAATAGTGGAAATAACTACTGCAGAGCAGAATAAAGAAAAAAGAATGAAAAGAACTGAGGACAATCTCAGAGACCTCTGGGACAACATTAAACGCACCAACATTCTAATTATAGGGGTCCCAGAAGACGAAGAGAAAAAGAAAGGGACTGAGAAAATATTTGAAGAGATTATAGTTGAAAACTTCCCTAATATGGGAAAGGAAATAGTCAGTCAGGTCCAGGAAGCGCAGAGAGTCCCATACAGGATAAATCCAAGGAGAAACACGCCAAGACACATATTAATCAAACTATCAAAAATTAAATATAAAGAAAACATATTAAAAGCAGCAAGGGAAAAACAACAAATAACACACAAGGGAATCCCCATAAGGTTAACAGCTGATCTTTCAGCACAAACTCTGCAAGCCAGAAGGGAGTGGCAGGACATATTTAAAGTGATGAAAAAGAAAAACCTACAACCAAGATTACTCTACCCAGCAAGGATCTCATTCAGATTTGATGGAGAAATTAAAACATTTACAGACAAGCCAAGGCTGAGAGAGTTCAGCACCACCAAACCAGCTTTACAACAAATGCTAAAGGAACTTCTCTAGGCAAGAAACACAAGAGAAGGAATACACCTACAATAACAAACTCAAAACATTTAAGAAAATGGGAATAGGAACATACATATCGATAATTACCTTAAATGTAAATGGATTAAATGCTCCCACCAAAAGACACAGAGTGACTGAATGGATACAAAAACAAGACCTGTGTATATGCTGTCTACAAGAGACCCACTTCAGACCTAGAGACACATACAGACTGAAAGTGAGGGGATGGAAAAAGATATTCCATGCAAATGGAAATCAAAAGAAAGCTGGAGTAGCAATTCTCATATCAGACAAAATAGACTTTAAGATAAAGACTATTACAAGAGACAAAGAAGGACACTATATAATGATCAAGGGATCGATTCAAGAAGAAGGTATAACAATTGTAAATATTTATTCACCCAACATAGGAGCACCTCAATACATAAGGCAAATACTAACAGCCATAAAAGGGGAAATCGACAGTAACACAATCATAGTAGGGGACTTTAACACCCCACTTTCACCAATGGACAGATCATCCAAAATGAAAATAAATAAGGAAACACAAGCTTTAAATGATACATTAAACAAGATGGACTTAATTGATATCTATAGGACATTCCACGCAAAAACAACAGAATACACATTTTTCTCAAGTGCTCATGGAACATTCTCCAGGATAGATCATATCTTGGGTCACAAATCAAGCCTTGGTAAATTTAATAAAATTGAAATCGTATGAAGTATCTTTTCCGACCACAATGCTGTGAGATTAGAAATGAATTACAGGGAAAAAAACATAAGAAACGAAAACAGATGGAGGCTAAACAGTATGTTACTAAATAACCAAGAGATCACTGAAGAAATCAAAGAGGAAATCAAAAAATACATAGAGACAAATGACAATGAAAACACGATGATCCAAAACCTATGGGATGCAGCAAAAGCAGTTCTAAGAGGAAAGTTTATAGCTATACAAGCCTACCTCAAGGAACAAGAAAAATCTCAAACAATCTAACCTTACACCTAAAGAAACTAGAGAAAGAAGAACAAACAAAACCCAAAGTTAGCAGAAGGAAGGAAATCATAAAGATCAGAGCAGAAAAAAATGAAATAGAAACAAAGAAAACGATAGCAAAGATCAGTAAAACTAAAAGCTGGTTCTTTGAGAAGATAAACAAAATTGACAGACCATTAGCCAGACTCATCAAGAAAAAGAGGGAGAGGACTCAAATCAATAAAATTAGAAATGAAAAAGGAGAAGTTGCAACAGACACTGCAGAAACACAAAGCATCCTAAGAGACTACTACAAGCAACTCTATGCCAATAAAATGGACAACCTGGAAGAAATGGACAAATTCTTAGAAAGGTATAACCTTCCAAGACTGAACCAGGAAGATATAGAAAATATGAACAGACCAGTCACAAGTAATGAAATTGAAACTGTGATTAAAAATCTTACAACAAACAAAAGTCCAGGACCAGATGGCTTCACAGGTGAATTCTATCAAACATTTAGAGAAGAGCTAACACCCATCCTTCTCAAACTCTTCCAAAAAATTGTGGAGGAAGGAACACTCTGAAACTCATTCTATGAGGCCACCATCACCCTGATACCAAAACCAGACAAAGATACTACAAAAAAAGAAAATTACAGACCAATATCACTGATGAATATAGATGCAAAAATCCTCAACAAAATACTAGCAAACAGAATCCAACAACACATTAAAAGGATCATACACCATGATCAAGTGGGATTTATCCCAGGGATGCAAGGATTCTTCAGTATAGCAAATCAATCAATGTGATACACCATGTTAACAAACTGAAGAATAAAAACTGTATGATCATCTCAATAGGTGCAGAAAAAGCTTTTGACAAAATTCAACACCGATTTATGATAAAAACTCTCCAGAAAGTGGGCATAGAGGGAACCTACCTCAACCTAATAAATGCCATATATGACAAAGCCACAGCAAACATCATTCTCAATGGTGAATAACTGAAAGCATTTCCTCTAAAATCAGGAACAAGACAAGGATGTCCACTCTCACCACTATTATTCAACATAGTTTTGGAAGTCCTAGCCACGGCAAACAGAGAAGAAAAAAATAAAAGGAATACAAATTGGAAAAGAAAAGGTAAAACTGTCATTGTTTGCAGATGACATGATACTATACATAGAGAATCCTAAAGATGCCACCAGAAAACTACTAGAGCTAAACAATGAATTTGGTAAAGTTGCAGGATAGAAAATTAATGCACAGAAATCTCTTGCATTCCTATACACTAATGATGAAATACCTGAAAGAGAAATTAAGGAAACACTCCCATTTACCACTGCAACAAAAAGAATAAAATACCTAGGAATAAACCTACCTAGGGAGACAAAAGACCTGTATGCAGAAAACTATAAGACACTGATGAAAGAAATTAAAGATGATACCAACAGATGGAGAGATATACCATGTTCTTGGATTGGAAGAATCAACATTGTGAAAATGCCTGTACTACCCAAAGCAATCTACAGATTCAATGCAATCCCTATCAAATTACCAATGGCATTTTTTACAGAACTAGAACAAAAAATCTTAAAATTTGTATGGAGACACAAAAGACCCCAAATAGCCAAAGCAGTCTTGAGGGCAAAGAACGGAGCTGGAGGAATCAGACTCCCTAACTTAAGAATATACTACAAAGCTACAGTAATCAAGACAATATGGTACTGGCGCAAAAACCGAAACATAGATCAATGGAACAAGATAGAAAGCCCAGAGATAAACCCACGCACCTATGGTCAACTAATCTATGACAAAGGAGGCAAGGATATACAATGGAGAAAAGACAGCCTCTTCAATAAGTGGTGCTGGGAAAACTGGACAGGTACATGTAAAAGAATGAAATTAGAACATTCCCTAACACCATACACAAAAATAAAGTCAAAATGGATTAGAGACCTAAATGTAAGACCAGACACTATAAAACTCTTAGAGGAAAACATAGGAACAACACTCCTTGACATAAATCACAGCAAGATCTTTTTTGATCCACCTCCTAGAGTAATGGAAATAAAAACAAAAATAAACAAATAGAACCTAATGAAACTTCAAAGCTTTTGCACAGCAAAGGAAACCATAAACAAGATGAAAAGACAACCCTCAGAATGGGAGAAAATAGTTGCAAACGAATCAATGGACAAAGGATTAATCTCCAAAATATATAAACAGCTCATGCAGCTCAATATTAAAAAAACAAACAACCCAATCCAAAAATGGGCAAGACCTAAATAGACATTTCTCCAAAGAAGACATACAGATGGCCAAGAAGCACATGAAAAGCTGCTCAACATCACTAATCATTAGAGAAATGCAAATCAAAACTACAATGAGGTATCACCTCACACCAGTAAGAATGGGCAGCATCAGAAAATCTACAAACAACAAACGCTGGAGAGGCTGTGGAGAAAAGGGAACCCTCTTGCACTGTTGGTGGGAATGTAAATTGATGCAGCCACTATGGACAACAGTATGGAGGTTCCTTAAAAAACTAAAAATAGAACTACCATGTGACCCAGTAATCCCACTACTGGGCATATACCCAGAGAAAACCATAATTCCAAAAGACACATGCACCCGAATGTTCATTGCAGCACTATTTACAATAGCCAGGTCATGGAAGCAACCTAAATGCCCATCAACAGGCGAATCGATAAAGAAGTTGTGGTACATATATACAATGGAATATTACTCAGCCATAAAAAGGAACGAAATTGGGTCATTTGTTGAGACGTGGATGGATCTAGAGACTGTCATACAGAGTGAAGTAAGTCAGAAGGAGAAAAAGAAATATCATATATTAACGCATATATGTGGAACCTAGAAAAATGGTACAGATGAACCAGTTTGCAGAGCAGAAATTGAGACACAGATGTAGAGAACAAACGTATGGACACCAAGTGGGGAAAGCGGCGGTGAGGTGGTGGTGGTGGTGGTATGAATTGAGCGATTGGGATTGACATGTATACACTGATGTGTATAAAATTGATGACTAATAAGAATCTGCTGTATAAAAATTGAAGAATTTTTTTAAAAACCCCACATTTCTTCACTAGAGGGTGCTGTGTAAGCATTCAATACTTTTAAGAGTGTAATCTCCCTTATATTTATTTATTTGCTGGAAAATTGGATTTTCAGATCCCCTGATTTATGAAAAGCTTTCATGTTTCTTTACTTTCAAAACAACACTGATGGTATTGTGTATGGTAAAGTTCATGGCTTTGAAGAACTGTTAAGGGCAGCATTGACACAGTTTCTTTTCTTCCTCCCCTGTAGGAGACTTATGACTCCCATCATGTATGCTGCACGGAATGGTCACCCTCAGGTTGTTGCTCTCCTTGTTGCTCATGGAGCAGAAGTTAATACCCAGGATGAGAATGGCTATACTGTGAGAACCGATTGTACAGTGTTCCTTTTTATCTCTAGGACATTGATATCTTATTATCAGTAGTCCACAAGGAAGGTTTTTTAATAAGTAAAATTATAGAAGGGCTGGGATGTAATTGCTGTTCAGTGAAGAAAAGCAACAGCTTAAATGGGAAAAAAGAAATTATCTGCTTCTCTTGGTCCTCACCCTTGACACAAGAAATTGTAACACACAACAAAGCCTGGATTCTGGAATACAAATAGAATTCTTTTTTGTAGAAAACAGTTCTGTGATTGGCAGATAAATCGTTTTATTCTATAACATCACTTGTCTGTGTAAAACATTATTTGGTCTTACAAAATCAGTGAACACGGCAGTCTGCTTTGCAATTACAACTTTGGAAATAGGTTTACATTATACTGTGAAATGATGAGATTGCATCATTCCATTAATTAACCATGTTCACTTTTTTATTGTGCCATAAATACTGCTGAAAAGTTTTCCCCTCTGTGTCATATACACTCCCTCTCTTTAAACAGTCTTCTTTTTCCCCCACTTACAGGCTTTAACATGGGCAGCATGTCAGGGTCATAAAAATGTAGTTTTGAAGTTGCTTGAACTTGGAGCTAATAAAATGATACAAACCAAAGATGGAAAGACACCAAGTGAGATTGCAAAAAGAAATAAACATCTAGAGGTATCCTGTTATTAAACTAATTTTTCTTAGTCTACATTATTGTTTGTAAAACTTTTGTTTTGTTAGAACTCACTACTAAAATAATAGTATATCTGGCTATTATTAAATGTTTCAATGTGTAATTTTCTTCCAGCCAGGTAATGAAAACTTTATTTTACTAGAGTATTTATCTTTCACTAAATAAGAGGCATTTATAATATGGTAATTTAAAAACTATATAAAGGGATAATAAAGTCTTATCTAGCCCTAGAAATAAAATTGTAATAGACTGTTTAAACATTTCCAACTGGTTCAGATTTTCAAAAATTAATTAGTGTATTGACATAGCTAGTAAAATTTCAAAATTTGCACATGTAATTAAACTATTGTTTTTAAATTTTAATTAATACATATTAAACAATTTAAAAGTTAAATCCTTTAAGCTACATTTACCTCTGTACATTTGACAAGGTATGTAATAAATTGATAACATGCTTGGGTATATGATTTACTATCATTCAGATGTTAAGGCCAATAATAAATATTTGCCATACATTAAATTATTTTATTGATATAAACTTTTGGTCTGAATATTAAAGCTTTCAGCCAAAGGTGTGTAATTTCTAAGCAAGGATCAAATATAGTACAACTGTAAATCTAAGTTATATAGTTCAAGATCTTCTAAAACTGAGTTTCTGAATTTGAAAACTTGTAACATTCTGAAGGTTCCATCATATAATACTCAGACCATGCCATTTCTGTTGCATGTAAAATAAATTCCTCTATTTTTAAGCAGCCTATAAACATGCCTATCATTTTATAACTCAGATCTACATTTCCAAAATTATTCTAGTGTAAATGCTAATCCCTGAAGCCCTGTGAAACTTTAAAAAGAAATTACCAGTTTTTCTCCTAAGCTTTGGAAATTTGAAAACGTTTAATTAATATACTGCATCATTAAATTTAGGGTAGATGACAGTGAATTTGACATACTAAGAAACTTATGAACATCAAAGATTATTTTGAGTCATAAATTGTTTCTTGAATTGAGATTTGATTTTGTATCTTGGCCGATTATATGACTTAAACTTGGCTTGCTAAAAAGTTAGAACTAAGAAGTTTGAAAACTAAGAAATTTCACATCTCTTTAAGGTGTACAGTTGAGATTTGTATACCTTAGTCATGCTTCTTACTCTTTCTCTATTTAAAAATGTATTTAAAATACTAACTTAGTTTTTCTGATTCACTTACCAAAATGGAATTTTTAGTTTTGTTTTATATCTTGTTGAAAATATTATTAATTACTATCTTGCTTTAATTTTTACTGTAACTTTTTTCAGATCTTCAACTTTCTTTCCTTGACTTTAAATCCTTGGGGAGGAAAGCTTCAACAGCTAACTAAAGAAGAGACTATTTGTAAACTACTGAGAACAGATTCTGATCAAGAAAAAGATCACATATTTAGGTAACATAGCATGTTTCTGTTCAACACAATACCTATAAATGAGTAAAAATTGTGCATGTTTTTTATTACTTATAGTAAATGTGATGACTTATTTAAAATATATATTTTAAACTTTTACGAGCATTTAAAAATATTACTTAGAAATGTCTGAATTTTAAGTGCTTTGTTCTCCAGAATTTTAGAAAAATTTGATATTCATGTACTAACAGTAATGAGAATAATTTTTTACTTTAAATAAAATATCAACAATACAGTTTATTTCTAAAAGGTTCTAAGATTATATTTTTGTTAGTGTTCAAACTAGATTGCATCTTGCTCTCTAATTCTTTATAGCAGATTTCTGATTTTATAAGCTAAAAATAAAAATACATTTCTTCCCCTGAACACAGTTGTTCAGTACATGACCACAACATTATCCTCTACTTACCTACATTTAAAATAGTTAGTAAATTTTTACTTCCTGCAATTAAAGAGATGTTCACGTACAGACCTCTCACAAGGAATACAGTTGACCCTTGAACAATTCCGGGGGTTAGGGGCGCTGACCCTGCCCTTGGAAAATCTCTGTCCAAGGTTCCTCCATCTCTGCTGTTCCACATCTGTGGATTCAACTAACCACGACTGTGTAGTACTATAGTATTTACTATTGAAAAAAATCCATGTGTAAGTGGACCTGCACAGTTCAAACTGTGTTGTTCAGGGGTCAGTTGTATAAATATTGGCAAATATTTTCCTTCTTAGGAAATTTAAAAAATTTAATTTAAAAGTTTACACCATACTGTAGTCTATTAAGTGTGCAATAGCATTCTGTCTACAAAAACAATGTACATATATTAACTAAAAAATACTTTATTGCTAAAAAATGGTAACCATCATCTGAGCCTTCAGCAAGTTGTAATAGCAACATCAAGAATCACCATAACAAATATAATAATGAGAAAGTTTGAAATATTTCAAGAATTACCAAAGTGTGACACAGAGACACGAAGTGAGCAGATACCGTTGGAGAAATGACACCAATAGACTTGGTTGACATAGGGTTGTCACAAACCTTCAATTTGTAAAAAACAATGTCTGCAGATAAAGCAATAAAGCAAAGCACAGTAAAATGATGTATGCCTGTATATTCTACATAGACTCATTCTTACTCATTCTTATTCTCATTCTCTCTCTGCATCATAAATATATATTTATTATTTGTGCACTGATAGTCTGTTCTGAAATTGACATTGCTATAAATATGTATAGTTCATATACAGCATTTGGAGATCTGGAAATATTTTTACATGGTCTTGGACTTGAACATATGACAGATTTACTGAAGGTAAGCTTTTGTTTAAGCTATGGTGAGTTATGTATGCATGTTTATTTGTTGGTTAACATAACATTAAATATTAACTCATAAGCATGCTTATGAAGGGGTGACAGATGCACTTTTCTCCATAATTTGTAGTATTGATACATCCCATTTTAAAATTATAAGCATTTTGAAAATTTATTATTATAGAAATTTACATAAATTAGAATCTGGCTTTTACCCACTGCCCAAAACATCACAGAACTCCTTGTACATCTAAGCCCTTAGTGTGTTTTTGCAATTGCTGATCTTCCTGTATAGAATATTAGGAGAAGCATGATTTTAAACCAAACAAACCAGGTATCAGATTCTTGCTCTAATAATTATTAACTGAAATATGTCACTTAAATCTCCTTTTTTCTCATAAGGATGGTAATACCTAGTGTAGGATTGTCATAAATATTAAATTAGATCATATGTGAAGCACTGTTGTAGGTATTTTAGGCATGCATTATGGGATTTGAGCAGATGACAGTTATCAGCCATTTAGCTGATACTGCAGCAGTAAAGCACTATTTAAGACAGGCTCTCCTTAGGAACATGCACATTCGTTTAGGCAGTTTAGAATTGGGTTTCATTGTACAATCGTGAAACTTCCTATTTGAGAAATATTCAGTAAAACCAAATGTTATTAATATTATACAATTATAAATTTTAAAAATTCATAAAACAATTTCTGTCAAATTTTATAGAGCTGTTTTCTTTTTATGTAACCAAATATAAGTTGAATTACTTTTCTTTGAATCTGGGAAACTAGCTATGTGTATATTTTTTTAGGTAATTATACATATTATTATACTCATTACTATCTACCCAGTAGTTGAAAGTTTTTAGGAGGGTAGCATATAACTGACTATATATGTACAGTTGCCTCCTTCCGCTTCTACTATTTCATTTATATTGAAAGGTGGCATTTTTTTCTTTTCTACAGGAAAGGAATATAACTTTAAGACATCTTTTGACCATGAGGAAAGATGAGTTTACAAAGGTTAGTATCAGTTTCAAAAACTCCAGACATTATCTTTCATATTTTTAATATTTTGAATGCTTTTATTTTCTATTTTAAAAATCCTACAGCTATAGACTGTGAGTGATCTTTTGCTAGGTTCCTCATTAGATATGATTATGGATAACCATATCTGAAATCTTCCATTACAATATTCAGTTGCCTTAAGAATATTTAAAGACTTACTTAAAAGCTTTTGCACAGCAAAGGAAACCATAAACAAGACCAAAAGACAACCCTCAGAATGGGAGAAAATATTTGCAAATGAAGCAACTGACCAAGGATTAATCTCCAAAATTTACAAGCAGCTCATACAGCTCAATATCAAAAAAACAAACAAACCAATCCAAAAATGGGCAGAAGACCTAAATAGACATTTCTCCAAAGAAGATATACAGATTGCCAACAAACACATGAAAGAATGCTCAACATCATTAATCATTAGAGAAATGCAAATCAAAACTACAATGACATACCAGCTCACACCATTCAGAATGGCCATCATCAAAAAATCTACAGACAATAAATGCTGGAGAGGGTGTGGAGAAAAGGGAACCCTCTTGCACTGGTGGTGGGAATGTAAATTTATACAGCCACTATGGACAACAGTATGGAGGTTCCTTAAAAAACTAAAAATAGAACTACCATATGACCCAGCAATCCCACTACAGGGCATATACCCTGAGAAGACCATAATTCAAAAAGAGTCATGTACCACAATGTTCATTGCAGCTCTATTTACAATAGCCAGGACATGGAAGCAACCTAAGTGTCCATCGACAGATGAATGGATAAAGAAGATGTGGCACATGTATACAATGGAATATTACTCAGCCATAAAAAGAAACGAAATTGAGTTATTTGTAGTGAGGTGGATGGACCTAGAGTCTGTCATTCAGAGTGAAGTAAGTCAGAAAGAGAAAAACAAATACTGTATGCTAACACATATATATGGAATCTAAAAAAAAAAAATGGTTATGAAGAACCTAGGGGCAGGATGGGAATAAAGACACAGACCTACTAGAGAATGGACTTGAGGACACGGGGAGGGGGAAGGGTAAGCTGGGACTAAGTGAGAGAGTGGTATGGACATATATACACTACCAAATGTAAAATAGATAGCTAGTGGGAAGCAGCCACATAGCACAGGGAGATCAGCTCAGTGCTTTGTGACCACCTAGAGGGGTGGGATAAGGAGTGTGGGAGGGAGGGAGACCCTAGAGGGAAGAGATATGGGGATATATGTATATGTATAGCTGATTCACTTTGTTATAAAGCAGAAACTAACACACCATTGTAAAGCAACTATACTCCAGTAAAGATGTTAAAAAAAAAAAAGAATACTTAAAGACTTAGAGTTGGTTTTTGTTCCTTCAGATTAGTTATGACATCTCAACTAAAACTGGTGGTTTATTTCTAAATATGAAATAGATTTGTAAAACAGTATAAAACAGGTTACTTAGAAATAAGTGGTGGTTTTTGTACATGTGGGTATAAACGTGTTCTTCAAATATTGCCTTTTACTAGGTTCTCAAAATGACCAAAACTTATTATTTTGCTAATGAGTATTATTAAGTAACAATTTGAAAATAGCTGTGGGAAATATCAGAGATACTTTAATAAGTAGGATACATAAAAAGGAATGATCTTCCTGTATGAGCACATTGGAAACTTGAAATCTTTAGCATCACTGAAAATCAAACCATACTACTACTTAGCTAAATCCAGGATAGAAAATTTAGTTAATACTAAAGGTAGAACATAGACAAAAAGAAGACTTAATTCTCACTTAATCAGTGATAACATTTTAAATAATATTTTGAAGGAAAAATTGTTTTACTCTGGTTTTCTGGAAAGATTATATATTAAAATCTAGTAATTTGTTTTTAGAATCCATCACAATTGTTATATAATGAAAATTGACTATAGTCACTATATATCTAAATATTTTAGTGATGTAACCTTGTCAGTCCAGTTACAAGCAAACTTGTATATTTTTCAGTATGGTTTTTTTCTAATATGTATCTATTTTTTTCAAGATGTGAATTAATCAAGTAGAAAACTTCTTCAGTAATTTTGAATATTATTCAAGTATGACTACCTTATTGTACTTTAAAATCATTTCTACTTAGAATGGAATTACCAGTAGAGATCAGCAGAAAATTATGGCTGCTCTTAAAGAACTAGAGGTAGAAGAGATAAAATTTGGAGAATTACCTGAAGTGGCAAAGTTGGAAATCAGGTAAAATTAACTTACTGGTTTACATTAATACTGTTTAGAACCAACTTTCTTTTTTAGTTGAATTTTGATAATGTCCAAGTTATTTTACTTAATACCATCATTTTGCCAGGGATATAGATAGTTCATTTTGCAATATACTGTGTTCTGAAATAGAAAGTACTTTATAAAGTCAGTTTTTACCAAGAAGCAAAACAATGCATCTTCTTAACTCACATAGAAATATTTTTGTTTTATTTTTTCATTGCATTTTGTTAAATGAGTTAATTAAAAGATCCTATGCTTTTCATAGTGTAGCTCTTACTCTCTTTAAATCATATAAATGTCAGATTGAAGATTCAAAGGGTAATATTTTTGCTTAGGGCAATAAGAAAGCATTTCTCATGTAGCTCAGCTCTATTTTCAGCCTTATTCTTTATGAAATTATGTTATCAATATATAAAGTTCATTTTCAATATTATAAACTTGTCAAACACTGATTAGTAGCAATATTAGTAATCTAAAATTTATTTTGAAAATAATGGTATTTGATTTTTTTAACTTTTTATTTGAAATAATTTTAGATTCACAAGAAATTGCAGAGACGTACAGAAAGGTTCTATGTACCCTTCACCCAGTGTCACCCAGTGTACCCAGTTATCTTGCACAACTATAGTACAATATCAAAACCAGAAAACTGACATTTTTCTGGTTTGTATTTGTATTTCATCAGTTATACATGTGCTCATTTGTCTGTGTGTGTATAGCTCTATGCAATTTTGTCATGTGTGTAGCTTCTCATAACCACTGCCACAATCAATATACTTAACATACCATCACCACAATGCTACCACATACTACCCCTTCATAGCTCCCACCACCCCTCCCCCATCTCTAAAACTAGCAATCGATCATTTGTTATCCATCTTTATAATGTTATTTCATGAATGTTACATAAATGCAGTCGTACAGTATGTATCCATTTTTGATTGGCTTTTTTCAGTCAGCCTATTTTCCTTGAAGTTCATCCAAGTTATAGTCTATAAAATATAATACTTACAAGTGCAGTAGTATAGTGTAGCCTGCCTAACACTAACATTGCAACTATGAGAAACATTAATTAAACATAGGAATAATAAGTTTCCACACCATTTTAAAATTTAGATAAGTCTTCTAGGGGATAATTTAGATGATCCAGATGTCTTTAAAAATGTTATTGCAAAATTATTTCCCTTTCTCTAACTATATCTCCTTTTAACAAGATGATCTATATTCAAAATAATGCCTCATCATTGTTTCAAAATAACATTGCATCTCTTAAATATTTAAGTACATTGTAAAGGATTTCAGTTGTGAGGACTTAAATCAGCAAACTTTGAGTCTCTTTGTTCATTTTCTTTACTTTTCTAATTTATTGCTTCTATGAAAGAATATTCTGAGTTCTACATGACTGAATTGCAAATTAAATTTTTTAATATAACTTATTTGTATGATGTCAGAGTTGCCTCTATGAATTTTCATTGTTGAGATTTAATAGGCTTAAAGAATGTACAGAATCCTCAATGGTTCACTTATTAAAACTGCTGAATTTTTTAAAAAATAAAACTGGCAGACATATATTTCAGGAATTTGACCTTATTATTAAATCACAGACTTTGTTTACATGCTGTTATGGAAAAGGTTTTACTTCCCATTTGTTCAAAGTCATTCTTTAAAGAAGAAATTAGTCATTAAGTCATAAGAAAACTAACAGCAGGAAAAGTTGAACTGATTGATTATAATCTTCTGGTAATGTGACTTCAAAAATTTCGCTACTGATTTATTTTAAGATACTTTTCTTCTATGTGTTCAGTTTTATAAAGTAGTCTGTTACAGGAACACACATGCACAGTACATTTACTTTTTTCTACAGTTAGCCTTAGTATGTTTTCAGAATTAGAGAATGCAATCTAAAAATACTAATAACCATTTCATTACTACTTTGAGATATTTTGAACACAAATATTAAGTTTCACCCATGTCTTGACATTTTCAGCAGTTTCTGCCCAGACCTTTTCTCTGAGCCTCTCTGATATCTACTTAAATGTATCAAAAACATCTCAAAATTATGTCTACTTAGGAAATGATTTCTCCTCCAAAAGAAATCTGTATAGATGCAAATTTTCACATAAAAAATACATTGTTCACATCTACTATTTATAAATATTCTAAACTTGGAAACTCTGAATATTTAACTTAAGGTGAATGGTTGGATTATATTACATCAGTATAATTATTTTATTCTGTCGTTTAAATTATTTTGAGACTTAATGTCATGGAAAAATACTCATAATAATATAAAAGGCAAATATAAAACGGAGTGTGAGGTATAATGCCAGTTGTATATATGCATATGAAAAATACTAGAAGAAAATGTGTACTATAAGAAAATATTCTGTAAGAAAATAGTACCAGTCATTATCTTTGGGTGATAGAAGTATTGGTAATTTTAGTTTTTCCAGATAGTCTACAGTGAGCACATAGTACTTCTGTTTGGAGTACCTTTATTTAAAGTATAAATTTTATCCTAACACTTAACTTCACATTTTTAAAATATGGCCTGTTGTTTCAGTCAACTTACACTATGTTGTGCTGCAGTAACAAATAACTTCTAAATCTAAATGACTTACAGAAACAAAGTTTATTTCTTGATCGCCTATATCATGGATCAGCTGCAGTGAATCTCCTCCTTATTATTCTGAAAACAGGCTGGAGAAATAGCCCCACCTCGGACTGTTCAAAAGTTACATAGTCACTTCCAGTCATATTTTATTTGCCAAAGCAAGTCATATGGCCAAGCCTCTTGTCTTTGGGGCATGAAGTGTAATCCTCTGGCAGAGAGAGGCCTGGTAGTATTTGGCTCAGTAGAAAAGACATGACAATTTGATCAAATAATATAGTCTACCATACCTATGCCATATTTGCTTATTTTGAAATCCTTAAATAAGTACAAAATTATCAGGGCTGCCATGTAAAGGTATGTAGGTTGTACAGCTCTGGGGTGGGGGCTGGGCAGCCAGTCACACAGTGTATGATGAAAGGCACACTTTTGAGTTGTGTTTTTTATAACTTGCCTATCCATATTCAGTGGCCCTGAAAATTATACATCACAAGAAAGGTATATATTTTCCTTTCATCCATTAAGACTAGTTAATTTTGTTAATAATAGTATTTGCTTAATCGAACTGAGTTGTTAACTTAGTCTTCCTTGAGAATAAGAGCTTATAAGTTTATATTCCACATATATATGTGTGCTTTGACTATCTAGAATAATATACCTGCTGTCATTTTGAATGACAGTTCTCAATGGATCTTAATTTCCTTAAGAATCATTACATAAAAAATATATAGGGCATTAATGAATTACTCATTCAAGTACTTATTCTTTCATTGATAATAAATAAAATTTGAGTAAAGAGCACTAAAATATAAGTTTTAAGTATACCTTACATAAACACTACATGGAAACAGAAAAATTAATACAAGTAATGACTGCTGTTGTTTCGACAGAAAAATATGTTCAAGTTCTGTTCTTTCTCGAGCAAAGAGCAGAAAGAAAATGTAATAAAGAAGAATTATATTTATTTGGAAATGTTTTTATAAATACCGCTTTTGCTAGATAGAACAAGAGCTTATCTAAATTTTTTTATTTCAATTTGCTTTTATAAAGCAGTCATCAGATACTTTTCATAGTTGGTGACTTGATTATATATATTATATGTGTAAAGTTTAAAGTCTTTATTTTATATAAACTTTATTTTTCAATCTAATAGCTAAGAAAAAAGATTTATTTTAAATTAAAATACTATATAAAAGTCATGTCTTAGAGAAAAGTTTGCTATTAAGTTTCATTAGAGGTTGTCCTTGCTTGCTTTTTATAACCTTTCCTCCTAGAAACAGCATGAAAGAAACTTTGTACAGTGTATAGTCAAAACTTCTACCTATAAGAATTTCATTTGGACTCAGAAGTAGCTTTTGGTCCCATTGTATTAGTTTTTGTGTGAATTTTTATTATAATAGATACTGCTAAATAACTCTCCAGAAAGGTCATCTCACAAATTTGTCAATTCTTGATACTAATGATCTACCTAATTTTTGTCATTCCACTAGAATATAATGTCTTATTTTAATCCCATGTTTATTATCCATTTAAAATTTTCTTTTTTCTTTTCCTCTGAGTTAGCTATTCTTATCCTTGGTCCCCTTTTCTATTTGGCTGTGTTAGTTTCTTTGTAGCTTTCACAGTAAATTGGCTTCTGTCTTTGAAACTAATCTAGTCAGCAGTATCTCTTCATTGTCGGAATCACTGGACTAATCCTAATTATTTAACATGCTTGACTTTTTTCCTCCTTCTTGAATCTATTCCCTTCATTACCTTTCATAACAGACCTTAACTCCTGCTTTTCTTTTTCTCAGGCTACTTTTCCTTTGATAGCTTTTTTCTTCTACCCCTATCAACTCTCCCCTCTTCACAATATGTATCTTTTTTCTTTGTGGTCCTCTCCATGACCATTGTTTTGATTTCTACTGGCGACCAAAATTATAAACATTTCTAATAATTCTGTGGTTTGTGCCTATATTCACAATTGAAGGAAAGACTGAAATTCTGTTAGAGGTTAGTGAAAATAAAGATGTAATTTTTCCCCATGTAAGTTCACCAACTCCCCGAATTCTGTGTAGCCTCATGAGGCTGTGGACACCAGGATAAGTACCTACAAGACTGACATTTTCTACTACTTACTGGTCATTGCCACCTCCATGTCTCATATCATTGCCATCATCATCGTTATTAAGTTTGTTTAAATGCCATATATGTACTAGACAAAATGCTAGGTGCTTTTCATATGTTATCTCCTTCAGTCCTCCTGACACTCCTGTTACCTCAGTTCTAGAGATACGGAAATATTTGGCTGAAGATTAGGTTTGCCCAAGATCATAAAGCTGTGGAAGCTGAATTCAGACTCAGGTCTTCCTGACACTAGAGTCTGTGTTCTTAATTATTATACTATATTGCTTTCCCTTCACCCCACTTCTTTCTCCACCACCCACCCCCAAATTCACTTCCCTGCTTGGTAGTGCCATCTTCCGCTGAAACCAAAGAACTTAGAATAACCCTAGACCTTTCCTTTTCTTTTCCGTACAATCCATCACCAACTTTTTCAGTTTATTCTCCTAAACATTTCTTAAACTAGTCTCCTAATTATTCTATTTCCACTTTTTGTTTTCCTTTAATCCACACCACTCCCCAAATAAACTTTCTCATACGAAAATCTGATTTTCTACTTTCCTGTTTAAAATTCTTTAGTAACTGTACATTATCCAAAAGATAATATTCCATTCCTTAGCATGTCACAAAAGTTCCTTAAACAAGTGATCCCGTACAGCCTCTTTTCTTACGACTTTCCCATAATTGTGCTTTAGTTATACCTTGGAGACCTCCTACCCCTGTTCTTTCGCACCTGCTATTCTCTCCGTCCAGAATCTCTTTTCTTCCTTACCTACTTGACAAACTTATTTTTAAGCTCCAGACTCAGTTCAAGTATGAACTCTGAAGCATAACTAAATCCCTATTCCCATTATACTAGGTTCATTATGTCTGAGTTTTAGATGTCTCAACTATAAACTACTGTTAATAACATCTACCTTACAGGAGTTGTTGGGAAGAATTTAAAAAATAATAAATGTAAAATAACTAGTGCAGTGCCTTCGCATAATAGACATTCAAATATTGGCACTTCTATGTTCCTTCTTCATATGTCTCTGTGAATAACAATGTTATAATTCTATGTCTGCTTCTCATCCTGAACTTGGAGATCCTCAAGATTGGACGCTTTGTTTTCTTTGTATGCTCATAGTCTATTTCACTTGCTAATACAAATTAACTATTCTACAAATATTTTTTTAAAGAATCTAATAAATGTTATGACTAGACATTGAATAACTAGCCAAGTAAAATGGAGTAAATTGTTCATATTAGTGATTCCTTTTTATTTCCTCTCTTTAGTGGTGATGAGTTCCTCAGCTTTCTTCTGAAGTTAAACAAACAGTGTGGCCATTTAATAAAAGCTGTACAGAACATTATTACTGAGTTGCCTGTAAATTCTCAGAAGGTATTCTACAAAAGTTATTAAATGAAGAAAAATATGAATGCTGGAGAACATTCCAGATAAGTTAATGATAACTCAATAAACTGTAATGATCCAGTAAAACTATATCTTCTGTAAAATCACCTAAGATCTAAATAAGTCAACTTATTTAATATTACTTTTTTATACTAATTAATTGAAAAACTTTGTGTTCTAGCCCTCAAGAAAAGGAAAATGAGTCAGACCAAAAGTTAAACTGATCTGTGTATTGAACTTACCATTTGTTCTTAAAGGGAATTTAATTGTTTAAAATATAAAGTGACAGGAGAACCAAGTGAAAGCTGAAACAAAACAGTGTGTTGAGTGTTATTAAAAACCATATCAATATAAGGATTTTTTAATGAAGGAAATTTTAAATAGAGAAAGTGTAAGTGACCTGTAAAAGCAAACTTGTTTTGTAAAGTTTTTCATGTGATTTGGTTTTAGCTATTTGTATACAGTGAAAAATATTTAATGCACTTGTTTTCCTATGATTTTTATATAACACTAATATGGGAATCATGTCATTCTTAAAACCGTCATGACTTTATTCACCATAAATATTTTTATTACTAATATTAGTCTCCATAGTGATATATATGTATATTTAATAAATGCATTCAGGAAACTGATTTGACTATTTATATAAAAATACTGAGTTCTTTTGGTGTCAGGATTTATCCTGAATAAAAAAATGCTTTTCAGTTATATAATTTAATTTAATGTTTGATAATGTTGTATACTTTTTGTGGATATAAAGTTGTGAAAAGTTGCTTTCCATTCTTTAAAATGTAACTTTTGAAAATATTAACAGATAGTACTAGAATGGGCTTCTCCCCGGAATTTTACTTCAGTTTGTGAAGAACTGGTTAGTAATGTTGAAGACTTGAATGAAGAGGTCTGCAAACTAAAAGACTTAATTCAGAAGGTATTTAAATATTTAAAATTAAAAAGGGGGAAGATTATTTACAGCATAATATGTTAGACAATGAAGCAGTTCTGACAAGAGCAACTTAAGCTCCCACTAGACAGGTGGAGAAAGGACAGTTTCCAAAGGAAGAAATATACATAGGAAACAAACTTTGTTAGTCATTAATGAAATGCATACTGAAAGAACAGTGATGTATCATTTTCATCCTATAAATTAGCAGGGAGTGTATTAGCCTACCCATCACTGGTTATATTCACCAAACTAGTATTTTCATGTGAGAGTGATGTCTAAACCACTTGCAAAAACAGTTTGGCAAGGACCATAAAAATATTTGTATCTTTAATAGTACTAGTTTAATGATTCCAAAATTATATGTACATAAATGTCCTATACGAGAATGATTTAATAAATTATGGTATAACCATTTCGTATAATGATATGCAGCCAGTTGAAAAATATAATGAAAAGTATATATCAACTTGTTAAAGATAAGAAGTTCGATTTCTAATTTTTATTTACATATATAAATGTGAATATAAAAAAACTACCAAAAATGAAATGTGATTAGCTCTGTTAATGAGGTAGGGTTGTGGATAAAATATTATTCCTTCTATTTTCTAGACTTTTTTTTTTTTTTTTTTTGGCTGCATTGGGTCTTCGTTGGGGCACACGGGCTTTCTTTAGTTGCGACGAGCGGGGGCTACTCTTCGTTGTGGTGCGCGGGCTTCTCATTGTGGTGGCTTCTCTTGTTGCAGAGCACGGGCTCTAGGTGCGTGGGCTTCAATAGTTGTGGCACACGGATTTAGTTGCTCTGCGTCATGTGGGATCTTCCCAGACCAGGGCTCGAACCTGTGTCCCCTGCATTGGCAGGTGGATTCTTAACCAATGCGCCACCAAGGAAGCCCCTTCTAGACTTTTTATAGTATCTTTTATAATTTAACTTTTTAAAAGAGTATGGGCTTTTTTGGTTCTTGTTCCTATACTCATATAGAAGTATGTATTTGGTTTAAGGACAGGTGATTTTTTCCCCCTTCAAGAAAACTGGCTATAACAAAATCTAAGCTGCTAAAATAGAGAACTCTGTTGAAGGTAGATAATAAAGGGCAACACTTTCACTTGACTAAAGAACTCATTTATGAGTCTCCACGTCTAATAAATATATTTGATATCGATAAAGTTTTTGTGAAATATCTGATGTGAACATTAGATTAGGCGTTAAATTTTTATAGCATCAACCCATATGTCATTTAATATTTTCATTAGTATTTTATCAAAAAAGTTATTTTCTTCAAAATAAACTTTATACATGTTCCAGGTAATTTGTCATTCTAGCTGTTAACATATGTTCAGTCAAAAGGAGTCTTTTTTAAAAATGAGCAGAAAATTGTGAAGCAAATTCTACAAAATTATAGGGGGATAAAGACATTTAAAATAGGGCAAATGAGCAATATATTTCACATTTTTTGTAGACGATAACTCCTTTCCAGAGAAAGGCATCTTAGAAGTTGTATTATCTCTGACATTTATTCATTCAACAAACCTAAGAGTGCCTCCTGTATGTCAGGCAACTGTGCTACACATTAGTTTCCTAACTATTCTCTCTACTTCCACTTTGTGTTCCTTTAATACACACCACTCCCCAAATGAACTTTCTCATGCAAAAATATGATTTTATACTTTCTGAACTTGCTGACAACATGAAAATTATAGCACCATTCATCTTCACTATATCCATCATCTAGAAGAATTGAAGGGAAATGGTATTGATTTTACTTATTAGCATGGTGTTTTTCATGGGGATGCAAGAGAAATTTGGAAGGATTTGTGTAAAGATACTTCCTGCAAAGCATCAACCTTTAATGTTTAGTGTAAGAAATTCCCTAAGACATCTTTGTCTCAGGATTGGTAATTATTTGTTTTCTCCAAGATGAACTAAAAACATTTGGGGAGGTGGGGTGGAGGATTAAGATGAAATTAGAACACCCAGATTTTTCTTAAAGAGATGAAATTAAGAAACACTGCTTTCAGAGTGTAACTTTGACTCGAAAACATGAACAATTCAATCAGGTACCATAATATTTATTTTAATAAAGTATACCTATAGAGAAAAATTTCAGCTTTCTTTAGCTAAATGGAAGGTTGTTTTTCTTTGGTCTTTTCTACCTTGAATCTATATATTTCTGTGTAAAGACTGGCCTTGAAAACATATTTATTGGTTCATAATAACAGCAGATATAGTTTTTTGGGCAGGAACGTCTTAATTTTGCAGCAAGCCTGTGCATTGGGTTTTCTTTGGATTAGTCTTAAACAAGTAATAATCACCAAATAAGATTTTATTTAGAGAACTATGAGGCTTCCAGATTTAGGAGTATGGTATCATGCCTCTTAAGCTTATGATATTTTAGAGTTTACCAATAATAACAGAAGGGAGTTTTTAAAAGAAACATACGAGCTATCATAGATAAGTATATGGAGGTAACAAAGAGAGAGGGTGGGAGAGGTCAAGGCCAGACTCTAACACCACATCATTCTCTTTCAAACCAACACACTGACAGGCTCCTGTCAGAAAGGGTCATTCTAAGTAATTGGTTAATAAAAGGAATGACTGTCTCAGGATTCAGTAAATGGAGCGTCAGTGTCAAAAAGGAATCTGTTGCTGAATGAAGCCATTTGGAAGTTAGACCAAGAATACAGTATTAATGAGATTGGCATTGAAGTCCATCTTCTACTATAAATTGGAAATTAATTTTGCAGGGTTTTTTAATTAAATATTTACACTGTAGATTTGAGAAGTAGTTATTTTTGCTAATGTTGAAAGTATGTCACCACTCCAGCACAGGATGTTTCTAGTAAATATCACTCTGTAAATGTGCCTGATTCTTTTTATCTTTCAAGGATCTCTTGGTTTCTGCTGGTTATCCCTCTTCTGCCTCTCCCCAGCAACTATCTCCTCCCTCTCCCTCCCTCCTCCCCCTCTCCCTCTCTCTCACGCTCTCTCTCTCTCTCTCTCTCTCTCTCTCTCACACACACACACACACACACACACACACACACACACACACACACGAGTTGAGAGGCCTTCTTTAGCAAGAAAGTTCTATGTATAGGAATTTAGAAACTGACTGGGTCATGTACTTTCATTGTTGAGAAGTGCAAAAAGAACCACTGAAATTTTTGTTAACATTTGTTCCTGCAAATATATTTAAATAAAGGATTATACTTCTAGTGTTAGCATCGAATCTTCTAGTTTTTGTTGAATTTCATGTACTGTAGGTATGCCATAACAATACTTTTTTTAATAAGGTTCACTTTTTTTGTAAGAAATCAGTTGATATTTAATACAAAGGAAACAATGACTCTCGTTCCTTATAGGTAGAAATAGAAACTTTAACATTAAAGGACCTTTATCTCCTGACATAAAAACATGTTTTTAAAATGTAATAATCTATAGAAGCATTTATTTTTAATGTAAAACTAATAATCTACTACAGTGGGATCCTGGTTGAAAGAAAGACTGTCTTTTAAGATTTTGAATCTTTACTTTAAATCTTCCATGGGAATCTTGCCTTTAGGCTACATCTAAATCAAGTGATTAACATGGATATTTTGATATTCTTTAAAATCAAAGATATTTTCATTTTCACTGTACTGCACATTAACTTTTTCCTTTTTCCCATACTAAACATTAGTTGCAAAATGAACGAGAAAATGATCCAACTCGTATACCGTTAATGGAAGAAGTATCTACATGGAATAGTAGAATTTTGAAGAGGACGGCTATTACAGTATGCGGATTTGGGTTTCTTCTTTTCATTTGCAAGCTAACTTTTCAGAGGAAATAACCCTAATATTTGTTTTGAGTAATTATGTATATCTTACTCAAATTACCTAAAAATGTTGCTTTTAACTGTTGTGGCACAGTATAACTACATTCTTTGCCAACACTCCATAGGAAAAATTATGATAGCTTACTGCAGAATGTTTTTCTTTAGAAAGTGTTTTGTCAGTTTGAGTTGACAATATAATTTGTTATATTTTTATGTTAACTTTGATCAAGCAGTAAATTATAAGTGATTCTTAAGTTTCATCCTATCCTATGACTCTAATAAATCACAATTAAAATAAATAAAAGTTTTATCTAATATTCTCTGACATTTATAAAAGTGTGTTCATTTGTCACAGTGAATCTTACACTATCTGTAAAGTGTTCATAAATCAGTAGCTTTCTTTTAGTTCTTATTTTTCCCTTCCATTATTATGTAATAAGGAATTTGTTATTTAGTTTTTATAGTTATATATCATTATAAGGAAATTATTAACATGAGAGTAGTTTAGAGAATGCAAAGTATAAAGATAAAATGTAAAATTTTGGGGCTTCCCTAGTGGCGCAGTGGTTGAGAATCTGCCTGCTAATGCAGGGGACACGGGTTCGAGCCCTGGTCTGGGAAGATCCCACATGCCGTGGAGCAACTGGGCCCATGGGCCACAACTACTGAGCCTGCACCCCTGGAGCCTGTGCTCCACAACAAGAGAGGCCACGATAGTGAGAGGCCCGCGCACCGCAGTGAAGAGTGGCCCCTGCTTGCCACAACTAGCGGAAGCCCTCGCACAGAAACGAAGACCCAACACAGCCAAATAAATAAATAAATAAATAAATAAATAAATAAATAAATAAATAAATAAATAAAGGTGCTAATAATTTTTAAAAAAAAAGTAAAAATTTTGAATTATGGATTAAAACCTAGGAAAAATATTTTAAATGTAAATTTTTAAAAGCAGAAAATTCAGAGAGTAGTGTGGAAAGCCTAAAGCACATTAGAATTTTTTATGTAATATACTTTTGGGAACATACGACATGTAGTATGTGTAACATTCTTGAGGATGGTATGAAAGTGAATGGCATTTGGCGTGTAATTTCTTACACCAATCTAAAGAAGTAATGCACGATTTCTTTGTGGGTTTTTTTTTTCAAAATCAAAATAATGATATTCAGATTTTAAAAGTGAGGGTAATAAAAAGGCAGGCCTAATTTAGCAGGCAATTTGGTATTACACCCAACCCTTAGGCGCCACTAATTACTGGTTGATTGCTCTACTGTTTTGACCTGCCCTGGGGCATGAATTGCTCAGCAGTCTGATAGAATTAAATTTGGACAGGGGTAATTTTTGAGGCCAGCTTTTGAGGCTTATTCTGATCAGGGAAGGGTCCTTCTCAGCTGTCTCTTGCCCTGGTTCTCTCTGGTGAACTAGCTGGCCTACAGTTTAGCTTCTTGCTCCTAATTAAGAGGAGCTGTTGTCTTCAGGAGTGCCCTTAGGCTTGATTTTCTCCACATTCTCTTTCAAATGAAGTCAGTTCCTTTGGGGAGAACTTTGAAACTCTCTTTCTTGTGGACTGCTTCTCCCCCCTGGACAAAACCTCTGAGCCACTCCTCTGAGTGCTGGGTGGGGCAGTAGCCTCTGGTCTTCTGCGTTTGCTTCTTACACTTCTGCCCTATAAGTGAGCTGGCAAAAGGAAGATGGCAGCCTTAGTGTTCTGGCCTGCCATTCCTGGGGTAGAGTTCTCATCCTGTGAGGCTCGACGGAAGGAGAGAGCCCTCTACCTCTCAGCTACACTCATCAGAATTTAGCTGCTCAAGCCTGGAGTTGGAGGGCATTAGAAAAGCTGGAGGATTGCCCTTCAGATGAGATATGATAACTCTTATTTGGGAGCTGAGGGGAGAGGGAGCCCCATCTTCTCGGCCACATCCACCCAGAGTGGAGCTTTTGCTAAGCTGAGATGACTTGGGGTTGCCGGGAGGCAGGTGGTAAGGGAGAGATTGGATCAGTGGCTCAGTGTTCTTACTGAGTTTTAGTAGGTTTTCTTGAATAAATGTTTTTTCACTTGTTCTGAGCCCTTAGGACTCTGCAAAGACTTTAAATAAAGGTTGTATGTTTATAGCTTTCTAGTCTAACTTTGCTTGTTTCTTTGGGGTGTATGTCCATGCTGCTCTTCACACTTCCATCCTGGCAGTGAAACTCCTAAACCGGTATTTCTAGGGTATCTGCCAAGTCCTTTAATATAGCAGATACCCTAGAAATATGGCCCAGAACAGTGTGAAAGAATTTTTTTTTAAGCCAGAAACATTAGCTAAATACTTCTCACGTAAGCTTTACCTAGCCCTACGGTAATATCATAGGATGCTGAAAATTCTAAGGGCACCTAAAGAGCACTTCTGTTGGAAGCAAAAGGGAAAGACCACCTTGGTTTGACCAGGATACATTAGGACTAGATAAATGATGGGCAGAGCAAGACTACACTCTCAATTTTGAAATTAAAAATTGAAATTAAAAATTAAAAATCCTGGGGCTTCCCTGGTGGCGCAGTGGTTGAGAGTCTGCCTGCCAATGCACGGGACACGGGTTCGAGCCCTGGTCTGGGAAGATCCCACATGCCGCGGAGCAACTAGGCCCGTGAGCCACAACTACTGAGCCTGCACGTCTGGAGCCTGTGCTCCGCAACAAGAGAGGCCGCGATAGTGAGAGGCCCGTGCACAGCGATGAGGAGTGGCCCCCGCTTGCCGCAACTAGTTTAGAAAGCCCTAGCACAGAAACGAAGACCCAACATGGCAATCACTCAATCAATCAATCAATCTTAAAAAAAAAAAAAAATTAAAAATCCTGCGGAAGGTATTTAAGCTAATACCTAATCTAAAATAATTATATGTATTAAATATGGGAAACAGGATATGTAAAAGTATAAAGAAACCAGCTACAATTGCAAGCCCCAGAATTGAAACTGAGTTGATTTTTTAATGGGACTTTTTACACTGCCAGCCTTTTTTGATCTTAACATTATGCAGAAGTTAATCTTTAAGAACACAGGTTACCACAATGACTTCTGTTTTGTACTCCAGGTCACTCTGTCACTGCTTCGTAAATAATCGTTTGTAGCTCTGGGGGGGTGGACATAGGGTGGGGTTCTTTCTGGCACTTCAACTAGTGAGTAATATGTTTATTTCAAGTGCCAATAAAAACGGTATACTGGACGTACGTGACACATTTGTTCGTTATTAGAGGAACTAATTCAAAACTATTTGAGCGACGTTCTATTATATTCCTCTATCTGTAAATTCAGATTATCTTATCAATATTCTAAACAAAATGAATAAATTTTTATACTGCATAACAATCTTGGAGAGTAAATAAAATGACATTTTCAGAAGTGTCACCATCTCTGGACTTATCTCTGTAAGGCAGTATTATTCACGTTTCTCTTCCCAACTGATCTTTCATAACTGTTTCCATGAATTTTCTTCCTTCCTGGAATCTTTCTAACACTTTAATCTTCTGTATTTTCTTTCCTTTTGAAGTCCATGTCTACTGTGACATGCTCCCTCTTCCCTCTCAACCCCTAACCTTCACTTTTCTGTTGACAGATAAAGCAGAAGGTAGCCCAGGTTCCTAGCCCTGTCACTTTATCTAGTACATTCTCCGAGTCTTGGTTTCCTCATCTGTAAAATAGATTCTAAAGACTAAATGAATCAGAACAATGCCTCCTTGTTAATAGGTCCAATTTGGAGTTCTGAAATTAGAACTAAATCTTAGGGGCTTTATGTAAGAGAATCAATGCTTCCTAGACTAAGTGAACCCCTCATAAGTGGTTTTGCTTTTTGAGCTCACATCCAGGGATCTGATATGAGAATTGATCTTAACATTTGGTTGTTGCCAATATTTTATAATATTTTGGGGAAAACTACTAGTAATTACATTTCAATTCATTATATAATTACTGAGTGCTTAGTATGTGTAAAACAATACACCCATACATTACGTATTTTATATGAGATCAGAAAACCTAAATATGTTTGCTATTATTAAGAGAGACATTGAGGGTACTGTTTTTTTGTTTTTTTTTTAATGAATATTATGATTGTGCAACTCAGTTAAATGATCTGCTGACCAATGTTTTGGGTTTTTTGTGTTTTTTTTTTTTAAATTAATTTATTTTATTTTTGGCTGTGTTGGGTCTTCGTTTCTGTGCAAGGGCTTTCTCTAGTTGCGGCAAGCGGGGGCCACTCCTCATCGCGGTGCGCGGGCCTCTCACTGTCGCGGCCTCTCTTGTTGCGGAGCACAGGCTCCAGACGCGCAGGCTCAGTAGTTGTGGCTCACGGGCCTAGTTGCTCCGCGGCATGTGGGATCTTCCCAGACCAGGGCTCGAACCCGTGTCCCCTGCATTAGCAGGCAGATTCTCAACAACTGCGCCACTAGGGAAGCCCCGTTACTGCTGTTTTATGGATGTTTTACAAACCCACTTTGTAAAACTGTTTCATAGGAAAGGGTGTGGTTGAGCGTTTTGTTTTGTTTTAAATTTCCACAGTTGAGAATGTGGTGTGATAGACTTATCTTTCCTTATGGGAGAAGGGCTCAACCTCAATCAATGCCTTCCTACAAAAAAACAGCTACAGAGGGAAAATCGGTGAAGTCCCAGCGTGTGAAATCTTTTAGAAGAGATTTAGACTAGATTTAAAGTAAGTTTCTATTCATTGTGGATTCAAGGTACCTTAGTGCTAAACCAATTTTTGGAGTTGCATATGTACAATTTCCCCTGCCCTCAGTGTAAGGTATTAAAATAAGACACCTAGAATCTTCAGTAGTAATACTATTAACTATCCAGTTCGTGGTAATATAACAATTAACTGTAGTTAGTGGTAGAACTAAAATAGTGGCAATATTACATTAACACTGTGGTTACCTGTGGCGAATGAAAATTGAACTTAAAATGTAGAAACGAAAGATTAGAGTTATTATGCAAAGTTCTTCAGTTTCTAGATAAAATAGGAATAGCATCATAGAATGAAAGAAAAATTGTGGATTTTGTTCTTAATAAGGTTTGGTTTCCTGAAGTATATGCTGTTATGTGGCTCCCAGATCTCCCTTTAGGAATAAAGAACTTATTCCCACAGCTGCTGGGAATGTAGCTAGCAGAAAGGCCTCTTTAGGAGTTTTCTCTGCTAAAGAAAGATGCATTCCCAAAAGCATGTCCTAGTCCCAGGAATGACTAATCAACATAGGGATTTAAAGGCCCCAATTTCAAGGGCCCTCATCCCAAATCAAGATAACTCTGAAGGACCATCCCACTTTCAGAGCTCCTGGTGGGGCTGGCCGAGGCTTTCATTAAGAGTGTATCACAGCCCAACTTCTCCCTCTGTCCCGTGCTGCTTCTTTCCCTTCCCTTGCACAGGTGTTGCTCTCCAGAGCCCTTCCTAATAAATGTCCTGTATGCTAATCTTGACCTCAGTGTTCACTTTCCAGGGAACCCAATTTTGTCACTGACCAGCAGAGCCTTGCATATGTCATGAAATATATGGTCATTATTAATAATTATCTTCTCCAGAACTTAGTTTCCTAATCTGAAAAATAAAGATCATCCTGAACTAGGGTTGTTGTTGGAGTGTTAAATGGAGTAACATACAAGTGGTTGTAGAGTTTTATAAGTAATGCAGACTTGTGGCCAAACAGACATGAGTTCCAATTTCAGCTCTGCCTCTTACTAGCCATGCAACTTTTAGAACACTACCAAAGGTCTCCAAGTCTCTGGCTATAACATGCATGTAACAGTAATAATCAGACTTAAAATATTGCATTAATTCAGCATTTATTCTCATCTATAACATGAGAATAACAGTAATAGTCAGACTTAAAATCATTGCTTTAATTCAGCATTTACTATATGCCAGTCATTCAGCTAATTTTTAAAAACCTATATTTTAATAAATGTATTTAATTAAACCTATAAGGTTGTTGTAAGGATTAAGTGAACTAAGGCAATAGAGAGTTTTCTCCCATGCGTGCGTTTATAGCATACATAAATAAATGGTAGCCAGTATAATTTCTACTGTTATAATTCATCATAAAGCATTTATTACAGTGACTTGTACCAAAAATCAGATTTTTATAATTGCCAGGACCATATTTTTGTTTGAGAGAAATATTTTCTATCATGTAGTGACATAGAATTAAAAATACTTAAATCGTCTAAGCTAACACAGATATATTCACAATCCACAAGACAACAGTTAATAGGCCAAGCAGATAATAAATTATCAGAGAAGACTCCCTCTATTTCCCCTCTCCGTTTTTAACAGGTGGTACTGTATTCAAAAGCAGAGACCATTTGCCTATAAAACCAAGTTTATTAAACCCTCTTGTGATGATGGCGAGAGCTAGAATCTGCATTCTTATCGTTCCATAGATGAGGACTGGTGGTGGTGTGAGAAGGTGTGTAATTCAATCCCGCTCAGACTGTCAGCTTGATAATGACACCCTAATACACTTTCACCTCCTCAAGCCACAGAGAGGACCTCTTCTCCCTGAAGTGTTTTGTACACCATGAGGGCACCAGATTATCCACCTGAGAGGTACACATTTTCTCAGCTTTTTATTAACTTCGCTTGATTTTTAAAATATTTACCCACTTTATGTCTACTTGAAAACGAATACTAAAGACATGGTAAAATCTGGGCTAACTGCATTGATAAATAACATTAAATGATTCCATTTTAAGCACAGATGTGGGGCTATTACCAAATACCTGAAAGGCATAAGATGGAGCCCCACACTAAGAACGGTGCAAGAACTCTCCTTGTATAGATCCTGGAGCAGGTGCACCAGCTCTGGATGTGAGAAAAAGAAACCCATCTTTTATTAAACCACTGTGTGGGTTTTCTGTTAATGGTGCCAAAGGCATTCCCAAATAATACAGGGTTATGCCTGTGTTGCCTCATTCTGCAATTTGCTTTTTCCATCAACATTTCATTTCAGATGCATCCATGTTAAAAAGTAAAGATGTAATTAATTCCTTTAAACTGCTCTATAGTATTCCATCATATGTCCATCCCACATTTTCTACTTGTTCCCCTACTGATAAAATTTTGAGTTATATCTAACTTATTCTTCTCAACAGTACTGTACTGTACGTACTTGTACATGTGTCCCTGTGTAAATACGACAAAGTTTCTTTAACTACATTTAGCAGTGGAATAGCTAGTTGTAGGGCACAAATATTTTCAATTTCTATTTCATTAACTATTGATGTTGCCAGGTATTTCTGTTTGCCCCTCACAAACCTCCCTCTACTCCACCCTACCCTGGGAAGCTGAGTCTATCAATACAAAATACATCAAAGGACCTTTCAACTCCTGATGGGGCTTTTCCAATGGCAGAATATCTGAGGGAGGGTAAATCTAGATATTCATCCACCTGGCTGTACTCCCTGTGAGATTGCTACCTTTGCCCCTCAACTGAAGGCTTCCTCTCAAGACAACCTCTACAAGATTCACTCCTTCTGGGTTCCTGGAACCTTGACTCCCTCCCACATCCCTTCTGTCTGGGGGCTGCTAACAACTCCTCTGCCCACACCTTCAAAAATAGTCTCTTTGTAAAGCAAATCTCAAATCATTCTGCCATCTGTTTCCAGGTGAGAACATGACTGCATCCCTCCTGTACTGCTCTTCAAGGAGCCCGTGTTAATTTACAGACCTACCAGCAGTGCAGGAGAGTGTTCGTTACCCCACAGCCACACCGACACTTAATATTAACTGACTTACATTTTCTCCTATCTTATAGATTCAATAAAGTTGATTGTTTTTGTTTTATTTTGTGCTTCTCTAATTACTAGTGAAATTGAGCATCTCTTTAGGTTTATAGGCCATTTTTCTCCCTATAAATTACTTTCTACTATCATTTGCCTATCTGTCTACTGGACTGTTTCTTGTTGGCTTTTAATCCTTTAAATATTTGAAATATTAATCCTTTATCTGTAACATGTGCTGGACTTTCTTCTATCTACTGTTTATCTCTTGCTTATGATGTTCTTTGTTGCCCAAACATTTTAAAAATCTACCTGTATTTTCTTCTGTCTTAAAGTTTTACTTTTCATGTTTCGGACTTTAACATAGCTGAAAATTATTTTTGTGCACAGTGTGAAATAGAAATCTAATAACATTTCTTTCCTCATAGTGAGCCAGTTTTCACACCACCATTATTAAATAATCTGTCTTTTCCTCCTTGATTTGAAATGGTGCCTACTTCCATGCCTAAATTTTAATGACTTACGGGTCTGAATTTTATGTTTTATTCCATTCATCTATTTGCTGCCAATACCACACTGTTATAAGAATTGATACTAAGGCTTTTATAATATGTCTTAACATCTAGTAGCACAACAATAATTTACTACTACATTTTAATTTGTTTATTGCTAGCTGAGAAATGTAAGTTACTTCTGTATTTGATCTTGAATCCAGAACAAGAATCTGAACTGTCTTCATCCTAATAGTTTTGTCCATTGATTGTTTTAGGTTTTCTATGTAGATCTGCAAATAATGAAAGTTTTACCTCTTTCTTTCTATTTCTTGTACTTCTTATTTCTTTATCTTACCAGAACATTTTAGGACCTCAGTCCCATAGTTAATAATAGTGGGATAATGGATGTTCTTGTTACTTTGGGGACTATTTCTAATATTTATTCCTTGCATCCATGCCCTTGCAATATGTGGAGCCTCTTTCCTAACCCCCAGTATCCATATTGGCCATTTGACTTTTTTCGGCCAATGGGACATTAGCAAAAGGGATGGAAGCAAAGGCTTGAATGGTGCTTGTGCATTAGGGTTTTCACTCTCGCTGCTTTTCTGATCTTCCATTACATTAACAAGTTCAGGATAACTTAATATAATGAGATAATCACGGCCCAGTTATCCTTCACTCTAGCAAACTCATAGACATGTGAGTGAGGCCATCAAACATGTGTGACCCCAGTTGAGACCAGCAGAAAAATTGTCCAGCTGAACACTGTTTAAATTTCTGATCCACAAAATAGCTAATACATGGCTGTTATTTTAAGTGTCGAAATTTTGGTGGTGGTTTTAAGCTATGTGTTATGTGGCAAGAGCAAATTGATATAGTCAATTGAGAGAGATGGGTTAAAATCTCTTGCTAAGATTTTCAGTTTAACCTAGTATTTCTGTTAATTTTTGCTATGAAGATTTGAGACTGTAATGTTAGATGAATTTAACCTTAAAATTATTGTTGTTTTACAGGTGGATTGTATCTTTTATCATTATGCGATTAACCTTTTTTATCCCTAACTAATGTTTCTGCCTTAAAATATAATTTGTCTGATACTAATAGAGGTATACTTTTTAAAAAAAGATTATTTTCCTGGTATGCCCTTTACCATTCTTATGCTTTCATTCTTTCTGTGTCCTAAAAGGAAATAAATCTGCCAATCCTGTCCTTAAAAAGAGATGGAAAGTTTAGCTAATTTACATCTATTGTGATTATTGGTGTACTTGTACTTGTATTTATTTCCACTGTCCCTTCAGCTTTTATTAAGCTTTTCTCCTTCCTACTTCACACTGATTTATGAAGTTTTTTTAACCCCCCTCTTTTTCCAACCATACTGTAAATTATATATTCTTTTTTATTCCTTTTAGCAATTATCCTTAAATTTTTAACTTAACAACAGATGGAAAGTCTAAGGAGAACCAGTAACTCTCCCTTCCCCTTAAAATTATAAACCAGAAAACTTTAACTCTGATCATTCTCCTTTTGTTTTACTTGGCCTTGTTCATATACTTGTTAGACGTTTGGATATCTTCTTTGTGAAATGACTATTCAAGTTTTTAGCCCATTTTATAATTGAATTGTCTACCTTTTTCTTTTTGACTGGTAGGAATTCTTTTAATATTCAGAAGAAAAGTCCTTTATTAGATATATGTATTGCAAATATCTTCTCTCAGTCTGGGGTTTGCTTTTCAATCTTTCTTAATGGCACATTTTGATGAACAGAAGTTCTTAATTTTAATTAAGTTCAACATCTTTCTCTTTTCCCTCACACTGCTTTTTATGTTCTGTTTAAGAAATCTGTGCTTATACAAAAGTCATTAAGGTGTCCTGTGTTTTATTCTTGAAGCTTGATTGTTTTTAGCTTTCAGATCGAGATTTATGATCCATATCAATATTTTTTTGTATTATAGGAGGTAGGGCTAAAGATTAATTTTGTCATTCAGCAATCCATTTCCTCTATTACCAAATATTTAAAGAAGCTTTCTTCCGCATTAAATTGCTTTGCACCTTTGCTGAAAAACAAGTTGGTTCTATATGTAGGGCCCTATTTTGGGGCTCTATTATTTTTAATTTGTCTACTTGACTATTCTTGCACTATATCACCTTGCCCTAATTATTATAGCTTTATATTAAGTAAGCTTGATAGCCCATAGTATAAATCTTTCAACTTGGCTCTTCTTCAAAATAATCATGACTGTTCTAAGCCTGCTGCATTTTCATATACATTTTAGAATCATTACCTGAGGAGACTTATCTATACTAGAACTAATTTAGATAACAAGGTCCTAGACTTCAAGCCAATACCATATTGGAATAAGACAAGTGTGGGAGAGAGTGAAGGTTTTGTGCATGCAGAAGGAATGTGAGTTGTTGTGTCCAGAGGGAAGACTGTGGAAGATTATATTTTCCAGAGATGGCCACAACTATATCTCCTATGTTACATGTTTTTCTGCATTACCTTGTTACCCTCAAGATGAGCCCCCAAAACATCTAGCTTTGAAAGCCAACAGGGCTTGCATTCATGAGATCTACAAGACTATAGTGAATGAAGAGACGATTCTTAAAGGGCTCACTCAGACTCACTGTGGCTACCCCTCAGAGCACAGAGCAGAGGCAGTAGACTGAAACACCCATTCTTTCACTAAAAGAGGCTTATTTGCTTATTTTAAAACCTTCAGCCTGAGGGATAGGCTTCTAATTCATCCAGTTAGAGGAACATAAAGAAAAAAACAAAAAGAGTGGAGATAGCTCAAAGGACCTGTGGGACAACATCAAGAGGACCAATGATCACATTATAGGAATCTGAGAAGGAGAAATGAAAGAGAAAGGGGCAGAACACTTTTTGAAGAAATATTTACTGAAAACTTGCCTAACCTGGGGAAGGAGACAGACATCCAGATCGAGGAAGACTAGAATGTTTCAAATAAGAGGAATCCCAAAAGACCCACACCAAGACATATTATAACTAAATTGTCAAAAGTTAAAGACAAGGAGAGATTCTAAAATGCAGCAAGAGAGGGACACTGCCAATACAACAGAGTAGAAAGACCCTGAGCTCACCTCCTCTCATGGGCACACCAAAATTACAAGTATTTACAGAACTGCTATCAATGAAAAAGACCAGAGCTTCCAGAAAAGACTTTGTACAACTAAAGATATAAAGAAGGAACTACAAAAGGAGATGGGTTGGAGGTTCAGAATCACAGTATAGTTAAGACCTACACCCCCAGGTGGGTGACACACAATTGAGAGATTAATTACAATTGCAGAGGTTCTCCCCAAGGAATGAGGGGTCTGAGCCCCATATTGGGATCCTCAGCTTGGAAGTACCATGCCAGGAAGACAAGCCCCCAGAATGTTTGGCTTTGAGGGCCAGTGGGGTTTACTTCCAGGTGACCCAGAGGGCTGTGGGAAATAGAGACTCCACCCTTAAACAGTGCACACAAAATTTCACATGCTCTGGGACCCAGGGCAGAAGCACTAATTTGAAAGGCGCCTAGGTGAGACCTACCTGCCGATCTTAGAGAGTCTTCCAAAGAGGCAGGAGGAAACTGCAGCTCACGCTGGGGACATAGACACTGGCAGCAGCCATTTTGGGGAGTTCATTCTACTACGTGGACAGTGGTGCTGGCACGCACCATTTTTGAATCCTTCCTCTAGTTTATTAGCCTCAGGACCAAGTCCTGCCACAGACCACCAGCCTGTAGGCACCAGTGCTGGGATACCTCAGGCCACACAATTAACTGGGGGGGACACAGCCCCATCCATCAGCAGATAGGCTGCCTTAAGATCACCTGAGCCCACAGCTGCCCCTGGACATGGCCCTGGCCCCACTCACCAATGCACACACACTAGACCCAAGACCCCCAGGACCATGCAGCCAGACCCCAGGACCCAGCTCTGCCTGCCAGTGAGGTGGCACTAGCCCCAGGACCTAGCTTCACCTACTGGTGGGTGGGAACCAGCCCCATGATATCCTGGACCCTGACTCCACCCACCAGTGAACCAGGCACCAGTGGTTCTGTAGCCAGCCACCTCGTGACCTGGCCCTGCCACCAGTGGCCAGTAGCCTCTACACAAGGCATGGCCTGACAACAACCAGACTGGGGGCCAGCCATGCCTACCACACTGCCCACAGTACTCAGCTCACCACAACAGAAGGACCCACAAAGCCCACACAGGGGGCACCCCTAGAGCATATAACTCTGGTCACACACACACACACACACACCTCATGGTAACCACAAATTAAAAATCTCTAATAGATACACATACGAAAAAGAAAAAGGAATCCAAACATACCACTAAAGATGCCAATCAAGTCACCAAGGAAGAGAACAAAAGAAGAAATGAACAAAACAGAACTATAAAAACAACCCAACAAGCAATTAACAAAATACATATCAATAAATACCCTAAATGTAAATGAACTAAATGTTCCAATCAAAAGACAGTGGCTAAATGAATAAAAAAAAGAAAAAGAACTGTATATATGCTATATACAAGAGACTCATTTAAGATCTAAAGACACACAGACTAAAAATGAGAGGATAGAAAAAGGTATTCCATGCAAATAGAAATCAAAAGAAAGCTGGGGTAGCAATACTTATATCAGACAAAAATAGACTTTAAAACAGACTGTTACAAGAAACAAAGAAGGATATTACATAATGATCAAGGGATAAATCCAAGAAAAAGATATAACAATTATAAATATATATGCACCCAACATAGTACTACCTAAATACATAAAGCAAATATTAACATGCATAAAGAAAGAAATTGACAGCACAATAAAATCAGAAGTGAAAAAGGAGAATTACAACCAGCACCACAGAAACACAATGATTTCTATGAATAATTATATACCAATAAAATGGACAACCTAGAAGAAATGGACAAATTCTTAGAAAGGTACAATTTCTCAAGACTGAAGCAGGAAGAAATAAAAAATATGAACAGACCAAGTACCAGTGGTGAAATTGAATCAGTAATAAAAACTCCCAACAAACAAAAGTTCAGGACCAGATGGCTTCACAGGTGAATTCTATGAAGCATTTAGAGAAGAGTTAACACCTATCCTTCTCAAACTATTCCAAAAAATTGCAGAAGGAATACTTCCAAACTGATTCTATGAGGCCAGCATCACCCTTCTACCAAAACCAGACAAAGATATCACAGAAGAAGAAAATTACAGGCCAATATCACAATATCACTAATGAACAAAGATGCAAAAGTCCTCGACAAAATATTAGCAAACTAAATCCAACCATACATTAAAAGGATCATACACCGTAATCAAGTGGGATTTATCCCAGGGATACAAGGATGGTTCAATATCCACGAATCAATCAATGTCATACACCAAAGTGAAGAATAAAAATCAAATGATCATTTCAATAGCTGCAAAAAAAAAAAAAAAAGCTTCAGACAAAATTTAACAACCATTTATGATAAAAACTCTCCAGAAAGTGGGTATAGAGGGAATATACCTCAACACAATAAAGGCCATACATGTTAAGTCCAGAGCTAACATCATACTCAATGGTGAAAAGCTGAAAGCATTTCCTCTAAGACCAGGAACAAGACAAGGATGCCTACTCTCACCACTTTTACTGAACATAGTATTGGAAGTCCTATCCATAGCAATCAGACAAGAAAAGAATTAAAAGTAATTCAAATTGGAAAAGAAAAAGTAAAACTGTTACTATTTGCAGATGACATGATTACTATACATAGAAAATCCTAAAGATGCCAATAAAAATATACCAGAGTTCATCAATGAATTCAGTAAAGTTGCAGGATACAAAATTAATAAACAGTCTGTTGCATTTCTATATTCTAAGGAAGAACTCTCAGAAAGAGAAATTAAGGAAACAATTCCATTCACAATTGCATCAAAAAGAATAAAATACCTAAAAATTAACCTGCCTAAGGAGGTAAAAGACCTGTACTAGGACAACTATAGGATGCTGATGAAAGAAACTAAAGATAACATCAACAGATGGAAGGATACGTTGTGTTCATGAATTGGAGGAATTCATATTGTTAAAATGACCAATGGCATTTTTCACAGAACTAGAACAAATAATTTTAAAATTTGTATGGAAACATAAAAGACCCTGAAAAGCAAAAATAATCTTGAGAATGAAAAACATAGCTGGAGGTATCATGCTCCCCAACTTCAGATGATACTACAAAGCTACAGTTATCAAAACAGTATCATACTGGCACAAAAACAGACACATATATTAATGGAACAGAATAGAGAGCCCAGAAATAAACCCACACATTTATGGTCAATTAATCTATGACAAAGGAGGCAAGAATATACAATGGAGAAAAGACAGTCTCTTCAATAAGTGGTGCTGGGAAAACTGTACAGTTACATGTAAAAGAACGATATTAGAACATTTTCTTACATACAACAATAAACTCAAAATAGATTAAAGACCTAAATGTAAGACTGGAAACCATAAAACTCCTAGAAGAATACATAGGTGGAACACTCTTTGACATAAATTGTAGCAATATTTTTTTGGATCTGTCTCCTAAGGCAAAGGAAACAAAAGCAAAAATAAACAAATGGGACCTAACTAACCTTAAAGCTTTTGAACAGCACAGGAAACCATCAACAAAATGAAAAGGCAACCTGCCGAATGGGAGAAAATATTTGCAAATGATATGACCAAGGAGTTAATATCCAAAAAATATAAACAGTTCATACAACTCAATGTGAAAAAATCCAATTAAAAAATGGGCAGGATACATGAATAGATATTTTTCCAAAGAAGATATACAGATGGCCAACAGGCACATGAAAAGATGCTCCACATCACTACATCCAGGAAATACAAATAAAACCACAATGAGGTATCACCACACACCTGTCAGAAGGGGTATCATCAGAAAGACAACAAATAAGAAATGTTGGTGAGTATGTGGAGATAAGGGAACCCTAGGTCCCTATTGGTGGAAAGGTAAGTTGGTGTAGCCACTCTGGAAGACGGTATGGGTGTTTCTCAAAAAACTAAAAATAGAATTACCGTATGATCCAGCAATTCCAGTCCATACATCTGAAGAAAACGAAAACACTAAGTTGAAAAGATTCATGAACCCCAATGTTCATAGCAGCATTATTTACAATAGCCAAGATGCGGAAGCAACCTAGGTGTCCATCAACAGTTGAATGGATAAATAAGATGTGGCATACACACCCACACACACACACACACACACACACATATATATCCACACACAATGGAATACTACTCAGCCATAAAAATGAATGAAATTTTGCCATTTTGCAGCAACATGGATGGACCTGGAGGGTATTATGCTTAGTGAAATAAGTCAGACAGAAAAATACAAGAACTGTATATTATCACTTACATGTGGAATCTAAACAATAAAACAAACTAGTGAATACAACAAAAAGAAACAGACTTACAGATATAGAGCACAAACTAGTGGTTACCAATGGGGAGAGGGGAGGAGTGTGTAGAAAGATAGGAGAAGGGGATTAAGAGGTACAGACTACTACGTATAAAATAAATAAGCTACAGGGGTATATTGTATACCACAGGCAATATAGCCAATATTTTATAATAACTATAAATGGTCTATAACCTATAAAACTTTTGAATCATTATGTTTTACACCTAAAACTAATATAATATTGTAAATCAACTATACATGAATAAAAAGTATATTTATCAAACTAATAATAAATAAATATTTTTTATAACTAATAATAAATAAATAAATAGCAGCAAGAAAGAAATAATGCGTTACATACAAGGTAGCCCTTAGAGGACTATCAGCAGATTTTTCAGCAGACACTTTGCAGGCCAGAAGGGAGTACAATATATTCAAAATGCTGAAAGATAAACATGGCCAACCAAAATTATCTCCCCAGCAAAGTTGTCCTTCACAATTGGAGGAGAGAAGGTTTCCCAGACAAGCAAATCTGAAGGAGTTCTGTACCACTAGACTGGCCTTACCAGAAATGTTAAAGGGACTTCTTGATGCTGAAATGAAAGGGTGCTAATTAGTAACAGGAAAACATGAAAGTATAAATATCACAGGTAAAGGTTTGTATACAGTTAAATTTAGAATAATGTAATATTGGTGGGTTAATTAGTTATAAATCTAGTATGAAGGTTAAAGCAAAGTAGTAAAAAAAACTACACCTACAATATTTTTTTAATGAGTACAGAAGATAAAAAGATATAAATCATGATATCAGAAACATAAAACGGGGAGGGGAGAGTAAAAATGTAGAGCTTTAGAATGCATTTGTACTTAAGTTGGTATCAACTAAAAATAGACTTTTAAAAATATAAGAGGTATTATGTACACTTCATGGTAACCACAAAGCAAAAACCTATAGTAGATACACAAAAAAGAAAGAGAAAGGAATCTAAGCATGTAACTTCAGAAAATCATTAAGTCACAAAGGAAGAGAGCAAGAGAAGAAAAAACAAAAAAATTTAAAAACAGCCAGAAAACAATGAACAAAATGGCAATAAATATATATCTATCAATAATTACTTTTAATGTAAATGGGCTAAATTCTCCAATCAAAAGAAACAGAGTGGCTGAATGGATTTAAAGAAAAAGACCCAACTACACCCATTTATGATAAAAAAAACTCTCCAGAAAATGGGTATAGAGGGAACCTACCTCAAGATAATAAAGACCATATACGACAAACCCACAGCAAACATCATTCTCAATGGTGAAAAACTGAAAGCATTTCTTCTAAGATTAAGAACAAGATAAAAGTGTCCACTCTCATCACTATTATTCAACATAGTTTTGGAAGTCCTAGCCATGGCAATCAGAGAAGAAAAAGAAATAAAAGGAATCCAAATCAGAAAATAAGAAGTAAAGCTGTCACTGTCTGCAGATGACATGATACTATACATAGAAAATCCTAAAGATGCCACCAGAAAACTACTAAAGCTAATCAATGAATTTAGTAAAGTTGCAGGATACAAAATTAATACACAGAAATTTCTTGCATTCCTATACACAAACAACAAAAGAACAGAAACAGAAGTTAAGGGGAAAAAATCCCATTTACCATTGCAATAAAAAGAATAAAATACCTAGGAATAAATCTACCTAAGGAGGCAAAAGACCTGTATGCAGAAAACTGTAAGATACTGATGAAAGAAATAAAAGATGACACAAACAGAGAGATGTTCCAATCCATGTTCTTGGATTGCAAGAATCAATATTGTGAAAATGACTATACTACCCAAAGCAATCTACATATTCAATGCAATCCCTATCAAATTACCAATGGCATTTTTCAAAGAATTAGAACAAAAAATTTTACAACTTGTACAGAAACACAAAAGACCTCGAATAGCCAAAGCAATTTTGAGAAAGAAAAATGGAGCTGGAAGAATGAGGCTCCCTGGCTTCACACTATACTACAAAGCTACAGTAATCAAGACAGTAAGGTACTGGTACAAAAACAGAAATATAGATCAATGAACCAGGATAGAAAGCCCAGAGATAAACCCATGCACCTATGGTCACCTAATCAATGACAAAGGAGGCAATAATATACAATGGAGAAAAGACAGCCTCTTCAATAAGTGGTGCTGGGAGAACTGGACAGCTACATGTAAAAGAATGAAATTAGAACACTCCCTAACACCATACACAAAAATAAACTCAAAATGGCTTAAAGACCTAAATGTAAGGCCAGATACTATAAAAGTCTTAGAGGAAAACACAGGCAGAACACTCTATGACATAAAGCACAGCAACATCTTTTTTGACCCACCTCCTAGAGTAATGAAAATTAAAACAAAAATAAACAAATGGGACCTAATGAAACTTCAAAGCTTTTGCACAGAAAAGGAAACCATAAACAAGACAAAAAGACAACCCCCAAAGTGGGAGAAAATATTTGCAAACGAAGCAACTGACAAAGGATTAATCTCCAAAATATACAAACAGCTCATGCAGCTCAATATCAAAAAAAAAACCCCAAACAACCCAATCAAAGAATGGGCAGAAGACCTAAATAGACATTTCTCCAAAGAAGACATACAGATGGCCAACAAATACATGAAAAGATGCTCAACATCACTAATTATTAGAGAAATGCAAATCAAAACTACAATGAGGTATCAGCTCACACCAGTCAGAATGGCCATCATCAAAAAATCTACAAACAATAAATGCTGGAGAGGGTGTGGAGAAAAGGGAACCCTCTTTCACTGTTGGTGGGGATGTAAATTGATACATGGAGAACACTATGGAGAACAGTATGGAGGTTCCTTAAAAAACTAAAAATAGAACTACCATACAACCAGCAATCCCACTACTGGGCATATACCCTGAGAAAACCATAATTCAAATAGAGACATGTACCACAATGTTCACTGCAGCACTATTTACAATAGACCGGACATAGAAGCAACCTAAGTGCTCATCGACAGATGAATGAATAAAGAAGATGTGGCACATATATACAATGGAATGTTACTCAGCAATAAAAAGAAACGAAATTGAGTTATTTGTAGTGAGGTGGATGGACCTAGAGTCTGTCATACAGAGTGAAGTAAGTCAGAAAGAGAAAAACAAATATTGTATATTAACACATATATGTGGAACCTAGAAAAATGGTATAGATGATCTTACTTGCAAAGCAGAAATACAGACACAGACGTAGAGAACAAAAGTATGGATACCCAGGGGGAAAGGGGGAGTGGGATGAATTAGGAGATTGGGATTGACATATATACACTACTGATGCTATGTATAAAATAGATACCTAATGAGAACATACTGTATAGCACAGGGAACTCTACTCAGTGCTTTGTGGTGACCTAATTGGGAAGGAAATCCCAAAAAGAGGGGATATATGTATATGTATAGCTGATTCACTCTGCTGTGCAGCAGAAACTAACACAACATTGTAAAGCAACTATACACCAATAAAAATTAATGTAAAAAAGAAAAGAAAAAGAAAAAGACCCAACTATATGCTGCTTAGAAAAAATTCACTTCATGCTTAAGGACACACAAAGACTGCAAATGAAGGAATGGATGCAATGCAAACCAAAAAAAAATGCTGGGGTACCTATAGTTACATCAGACAAAATAGACTTTAAGACAAGACTGCAATAAGAGACAAAGAAGGTCACTGTATAATGACAAAAGGGTCAATCCAACAGGGTATAACATCTGTAAATATTTATTCACCCCCAATATGAGCACTTAAATATATAAAGTAGGTATTAACAAACTTAAAGGGAGAAATAGACAGCAAAACAATAATAGTAGGAGATTTCAATACCACACTTTCATCAGTAGATAGAGCATTCAGACAGAAAATTGATGAGAAAACACTGGATTTAAACAACATGTTAGACCAGATGGACTTAATAGACATTTCCAGAACATTCCATCCAAAAGCAGTATAATACACATTCTTCTCCAACACACATGGAACATTCTCCAGGATAGATCATATGTTAGCCACAAAACAAGTCTTGATAAATATAAGAAGTTTGAAATATGAAATCATATCAAGCATCTTTTCCAGCCACAATGGTATAAAAGTAGAGATTAATTACAATAAGAAAACTTGAAAATACACAAATATATGGATATTAAACATCATCCTACTGAAAAACTGATGGGTCAAAGAAGAAATTAAAAGCAAAGTAAATATCTTGAGATAAATGAAAATGGAAATACAATATATCAAAACTTATGGGATGCAGCAAAAACAGTTCTGAGACAAGTTCATGGTGATAAATGCCTACATTAAGAAACAAGAAAAACCTCAAATAAACAACATAACTTTATACCTCAAGAAACCAGAAAAAGAACAAATAAAATCCAAAGTTCGTAGAAAGAAAGAAATAACAAAGATTACAATGGAAATAAATGATTGGAGACTAAAAAGACAATAGAAAAAATCAATGAAACTAAGAGTTGGTTCTTTGAAAAGATAAACGAAATTGACAAACCTTTAGCTGGACTCACCAAGAATAAAAGAGAGAGGACTCAAACAAAATCAGAAATGAAAGAGGAGACATGGTAACTTATACAGCAGAAATACAAAGGATCTGGGCTTCCCTTGTGGTCCAGTGGTAAAGAATCCGCCTTACAGTGCAGGGGACATGGGTTCCATCCCTGGTCAGGGAACTGAGATGCTGCGGGGCAACTAAGCCCGCATGCCACAACTACTGAGCTTGCGTGCCTCAACTAGAGCCCACATGCTGCAAACTACAGAGCCCACGTGCTCTGGAACTCACGCGCCACAACTACAGAGCCTATGCGCCCTGGAGCCTGCACACCACAACTAGAGAAGAGAAAACCCACATGCCACAACTAGAGAGAAGCCTGCGCACCACAACAAAGAGCCCGCATGCCACAATGAAAGATCCCGCATGCCTCAACAAAGATCCCGTATGCCACAACTAAGATCTGACACAGCCAAAAATAAATTAATAAGTAAATCTTTAAATTAAAAAAAAAAGAAATACAAAGGATCATAAGAGACTACTATGAACAATTATACACCAAAAAATTGGACAACTTAGAAGAAATGTATACATTTCTAGAAACATACAACCTACCAAGACTGAATCATGAAGAAATAGAAAATCTGAGTAGATCTATTACTAGGAAGGAGGTGGAATTAGTAATAAAAAAATCTCCCAACAAACAAAAGTCAGGAACAGATGGCTTCACTGGTGAATTCTACCAAACATTTAAAGAAGAATTAATAACAATCCATCTCAAACTCTTCCAAAAAATATAGACGAGGAGGGAACACTTCCAAACTCATTTTACAAGGCCAGCATTACTCTGATATCAAAACTAGACAGGAACACAACAAGAAAAGAAATTACAGGCCAATATTCTTGATAAACATAGAGGCAAAAATCCTCAACACTGCATATTTGATGCTCTGTGGAGATGCCCAGCCAGGGTGTACAACCCAAGGACGGTGAGGGGCTGGTCCTTACCAACAACTCGGCTGTGCACAAGGAAGACCTCAGCAGCAAGATTACAGAACAAAAAATTGTTGTGGATGAACTTACTAACCTGCAGAAGAACGGGAAAGTATATAGGCAGCAACAGAACAGCAACATATTTTCTTGCATATTGAACAGAAATGCTTTCTGAAAGCAAAAATATATTGGATGAGCTGAGGAAAGAATACCAAGAAATAGTAAACTCAGAGAAGACCAAATCAAGAAATAGTAAACTTAATTTTGCATAGAAATGTGTGGCATTTGTTGTGCAGTAAGCTTTTCTGTTGAGCATTTCAGCAACGATTTGAAAGTGGATTTACTGTGTAATCTTAAACGGTCGCGACCCAATAGTAGTAAACAGTTGTTAGAGTCTAATGTTAATTACCAGTGTTTATTTTCTGGTCATGTCCTTCACTTAAGAGGTGTGTTGACCACCCAGCCTGTGAAAGATGAAAGAGGCAATGTATTCCTGTGGAATGGAGAAGTCTTTAGTGGAATAAAGGTTGAAGCTGAAGAGAATGATACTCAAATAATGTTTAATTATCTTTCCTCTTGTAAGAATGAATCTGATATTTTGTCACTCTTCTCAGAAGTCCAAGGTCCTTGGTCTTTTATATATTATCAAGCATCTAGTCATTCTTTATGGTTTGGTAGGGATTTTTTTTGGTCGTTCTAGCTTCCTTTGGCATTTTAGTAATTTGGGCAAGAATTCCTGTCTCTCTTCAGTTGGCACCCAATCATCTGGAGTGGCCAATCAGTGGCAAGAAGTTCCAGTATCTGGAATTTTCAGAATTGATCTCAAGAATACTTCCATTTCCAAATCTGTTGTTTTAAATTTGTATCCTTGGAAATAACTCTAGGGAGGATGCTATCAAAGAATGTGTTAATAGCCTGACTCAAATTTCAGCAGACTTGTCAACATTTGTATCAGTGGTAGCAAAAGAAGCCAAACTGTATCTTAAAGAACCTGTTGTCCCTTTAAATATGACGTTGCCACAAGCTGCAGTTGAGATCCATTGCAGTAGAATTTCCAGCGTCCCACTGACAAGAGAGACCCTTCAGGTCTTTCTTATTGATGGACACATGAAGGAAGTAGTTCAGCAGTTCATCGATGTCCTGAGTGTTGCAGTCAACAGACGTGTCTTGTGTTTACCTAGGGATGAAAACCTGACATCAAACAAAGTTTTGAAAACTAGTAATAGAAAAGCAAATGTTGCAATCCTATTTTCTGGGGGGATTGAGTCCATGGTTATTGCAGCCCTTGCTGACCATCACATTCCCTTAGATGAACCAATTGATCTTTTTAATGTGGCTTTCATGACTAAAGAAAAGACCATACCAGCTAGTTTTAACAAAAAAGGGAGAAAACAGAAAATCATTGTGAAATACCCTCTGAAGAATCCTCTAAAAATGTCGTTGCTGCTGCTACTCCTGGTGAACAATTCAACATACCAGATCGAATCACAGGAAGAACAGGACTAAAGGAACTACAAGCTGCCAACCCTTTTCGGATGTGGAATTTTGTTGAAATTAATGTTTCTCTAGAAGAACTGCAAAGATTAAGAAGAACTCGAATATCCCACTTCATTCAGCCTTTGGATACAGTGTTGGATGATAGCATTGGCTGTGCAGTCTGGTTTGCTTCTGGAGGAGTTGGTTGGTTAGTGACCCAGGATGAAGCAAAACCATATTAGAGCAGTGCAAAGGTAGTTCTTACTGGAATCGGTGCAGATGAGCAGCTTGCAGGTTATTCTCGTCATCGTGCCTGCTTCAAGACACACGGGCCAGAGGAATGAATAAGGAAATTGAGACGGAACTGGGTTGAATTTCTTCTAGAAATCTTGGTCGTGATGACAGTTATTGGTGATCATGGAAAAGAAGGAAGATTTCCTTTCCCGCATGAAAATGTCTCCTTTCTAAATTTCCTACCAGTTTGGGAAAGGGCAAATTTGACTTTATCCCATAGAATTGGTGAAAAACTAATTTTGCATCTTGCAGCAGTGGAACTCAGTCTTACAACCTCTGCTCTTCTGCCAAAATGGGGCATGCAATTTGGATCCAGAATTGCAAAAATGGAAAAGAATAATGAAAAGACATCTGATAAATGTGGAAGGCTCCAAGTCATTTCTTTAGAAAACCTTTCTATTGAAAAAGAGATTAAAATGTAACATTTCATAGTGTAACAACATTTACTGAATGATGATTTAAAAAAAATAAAATACTCTGCTGCTTTAAAAACAAACAAAAACTCCTCAACAAATATTAGCTAACCAAATTCAACAATACATGATTAAGTATACTGTTATCATAAACTTATACCATGATCAAGTATGATTTATTCCAGGCATGTAATGATGGTTCAATGCCTTCAAATCAATGTGTGATACACCACATTAACAAAATGAAGGATAAAATCATATGATCGTCTCAATAGATGCAGAAAAAGCACTTGACAAAATTTAACATCTATCCCTGATAAAAATGCTCAACAAACTGAGTATAAAGGGAATGTACCTCAACACAATAAAGGCCATATATTACAAGCCCACAGCAAACACTGTACTCAATGGTTTAAAAAAAGAAAGAAAGAAAGCTTTGCTTCTAAGATCAGGAACAAGACAAAGATGCCAACTCTTGCCACTTTTACTCAACAGTGAAAGTGCTAGCCAGAGTAATAGTCAAGAAAAAAAAAAAGGCATCCAAATTGAAAAGGAACATGACATTTGCATCTATTTGCAGGTGACATGATATTATATATAGAAAACCCTAAAAACTCCACCAAAAAAAAAAAAACTGTTAGAACTAATAAATGAGTTCAGTAAACTTGAAGGATATAAAATCAATATACAAAAGTTAGTTGCATTTCTATACACTAATAATGAACTATCAGAAAGAGAAATTAAGAAAACAGTCACATTTACAATTGCAAAAGAATAAAATACCTAGAAATAAATTTAACCAAGGAGGTGAAATACATACACACTGAAAACTGTAAGACATTGATGAAAGAATTTGAAGACACAAATAAATGGAAAGTTATTCCATGCTCATTAATTGGAAGAATTAACATTGTTAAAATGTCTCTACTACCCAAAGCAACTGATAGATTCAATGTAACCCCTATCATAATTTCAATGGCATTTTTCACAAAAATAGAACATACAATTCTAAAATTTGTATGGAACCACAAAGGCACTGAATAGCCAAGGCAATCTTGAGAAAGAAAGAAAAAGCTGGAGGCGTCACACTTCCTGATTTCAAACTATACTACAAAGATATACTAATCAAAACAGTATAGTACTGTCATAAAAACAGACACATAGACCAATGGAACAGAATAGAGAGCCCAGAAATAAGCCCATGCACATATGGTCAATTACTTTGCCACAAAGGAGCCAAGAATATAAAATGGGGAAAGGATAGTCTCTTCAATAATGGTGTTGGGAAAACTAGACAGCCACATGCAAAAGAATGAAACTGAACCACTATCTTACTCCATTCACAAAATCAATTCAAAATGGATTAAAGACATGAATGTATGACCTGAAACCATAAAACTCCTAGAAGAAAACACAGGTGGTGAGCTCCTGGACATCAGTCATGGCAATGATTTTTTGGATTTGACACCAAAAGGAAAAGCAACAAAAGCAAAAATAAAAAAGTGGGACTACATCAAACTAAAAAGATTGTCTATATCAAAAGAAACAATTAACAAAGTGAAAAGACAACTTATGGAATACGAGAAAATATTTACAAGTCATTTATCTGATAAAGGGTTAATATCCATAATACATAAAGAACTACTACAACTCAATAGAAAAAACAAATTAATTAATAAATGGGAAAAGTATCTGAATAGATATCCTCACAAAGAAGACACACAAAGGGCCAACAGGTACAGGGAAAGGTGTTCAACATCACTAATCAGTGAAATGCAAATCAAAACCACAATAAGATGTCCCCTCACACCTGTTAGAATAGCTATTATCAAAAAGACAAGAAATAACAAGTATTGGTGAGGATGTGGAGAAAAGGGAACCCTTGTGCACTGTTGGTGGGAATGTTAACTGGCGCAGCCACTATGGAAAACAATATGGAGGTTCCTCAAAACTTAAAAACAGAACTACCATATGATCCAGCAATTCCACTTCTGGACATTTATCTGAAGGAAATGAAATCACTAACTCAAAAAGATATCTGCACCCCTGTGTTTATTAAAGCACTATTCACAATAGCCAAGACATGGAGACACCCTAAGTGTTCATTAACACATGAATGGGTAAAAAAAATGTGGTGTGTGTGTGTGTGTGTGTGTGTGTGTGTGTATGCAATGAAATACTATTCAGCCATAAAAAAGGAAATTCTATTTTTTGTAGCAACATGTATGGACTTTGAGGGCATCATGCTAAGTGAAATAAGTCAGACAGAGAAAGACAAATACTGTATGATCACTTCTATTTAGAATCTTAAAAACAAAAAACTAAAAACACCAAACTCATAGATGCAGAGAACAGATTGGTGGTTGCCAGGAGTGGGGAGTGGGGAGTGGTTGAAATGGGTAACGGTGTTTTAAAAGGTACAAACTTTCACTTATAAATAAGTCCTAGGGATGTAATATACAGCATAGTGACTTTAGCTAACCATACTGTATTATATATTTGAAAGTTTCTAATACAGTAAATCTTAAAAGTCCTCATCACAAGAAAGAAAAAAATTGTAACTATATGTGGTGATGAATGTTAACTAAACTTATTGTGGTAAACTAAACTTATTGTGGTAATCACTTCACAATACATACATATATCAAATCATTATATTATACACCTAGAACCATTTGTATGTCAATTATATCTCAATTTTTAAAAAGCAGTAATTTGAGGGTAGTTTTTTATGCAGCAATAGATAACTGGAAAATAATTTATTGTATTATTTCTTTAATGGTTAACAGAGAGATCACAATATGTATTCTTGACTTAGAGTACATATTAAATATGGTTTCATAATAATGCATTTTTATTTAGTTCAAAATACAGTTGACCCTTGAACAACACAAATTTGAACTGCATGGGTCCAGTTATGTGCAAATTTTTTCCAGTAAATATATACTGCAATACTACACAATCCGCGGTTGGTTGAATCCATGGATTCCTGGATCCAGAGGGTCAACGTAAAGTTATACATGGATTTTTTGACTGTGCAGGGATTGGTACCCCTAACTCCCGTGTTGTTCAAGCATCAACTGTATTTTCCTTGAAACTTTTTACTTGACCCAGAGATTATTTAGACACATGCTGTTCAACTTCCAAGAGTTTGGAGATTTTCTTGACTTCTTTCTCTTACTGATTTTCCACTTAATTCCATTATGATAAGGGAACACATTTTGTATAATTTCAATTTTTAAAAAATTTTAAGGTTTGTTTTATTACCCAGAATATGGTCCGTCTTAGCAAATGTTTCATGTTCATTTGAAAAGAATGTATATTCTGCTGTTGTAGAGTGACATTCTATAAATGTGGACTAAATCCAGTTGGTTGATGGTGTTGTTGAGTTCTATATCTTGCTGGTTTTCTTTATCTTTTTCTTTTTTTAGGTCTTGCTGATTTTCTATTTGTTCTATGAACTACTGAGAGTGGAGTGCTGACATCTCTAATTGTATATTTGTCTGTTTTTTTTTTTTCAGTTCTGTCAATTTTTGCTTTATATATTTTGAAAATCTATTGTTTGGTGCATACACATTTAGGACCGTATTTCCTCTTGGTGAATTGACCCTTTTGTCATTATGTTATATCCCTCATCCCAAGTAAATGTTTTTGCTCAGATACCTACTTTGATATTGATATATCTACTCCAGTTTTATTTTAATTAGTGTTTGCATGATTTATCTTTTTCTATCCTTCTCCTTTTGAACCTACCTGTATTATATTTGAAATGAGATACTTGTGTTTTTATTCATTCAGACAATCTTTGTTTTTAAATTTTTGTTTTGGGAACACATATATCTTATATAATAGTTGATTTTTTAAAATGTATGTCTACTATTTGTTTCTTGTTTATTCTGTTTTTCATTCCTCTGGTTACCCTTTCTTGCCTTTTTTTTTGAATTATTTAAATTTTTAATTTATTATGTTTTTTTCTACATTTCTCTGTATAGTTTTTTTAGTGGTTGCTATCAAGATAATGTTAGTTATACATCACTTTGTGCAGTATACAGAATCAACATTTTACGACTTTCAAAGTTAGCACCATAGAGTCAATTTACCCTCCCTAGTTGATATTGTAGTTTTTTAATATAAGGTATTACGTCTACATACAGTGAAACCACTATCACACACTGTTGCTATTTTTGCCCTCAACCATCAAACATATTTTAAAGAACTGGAGAGAAGTAGAAGTTTATAATATATACCCAGCTATCTACCATGTCTCTTGAATTTTTTTCATTCCACATTTTCCAAGTTTCCTTCTTGGATCATTTCCCTTTTGTCTTAAAAACTACCTTTAGCATTTCTTTTAAAACAGGTCTGCTGACAATGAATTTTCTTTGTTTTCATTTGAGAGTGTCTTTATTTCACTTTCATTCATGAAGGTATTTTCACTGGATATAGAATTCTGGGCTGAGGGTTCTTTTCCTTCAGAGCTTTAAAAAATACTGTTTCATTCCCTTCTTCTTTCACAATTCCTCATGAGAAATCTACAGTCATTCAAATCATCATTTTCCTTTGTTCCCCATAAGTAATGCATCATCTGTCTTTGTCATCATATAAGATTTTGTCTTTGTCTTTAGGTTTCAGCAGTTTTATTATTAAGTGTCTTGGCGTGGATTTCTTTTTTTTTTAACTTTTAATTTTATACAGTTGATTAACAATGTTGTGTTAGTTTCACGTGTACAGCAAAGTGATTCAGTTATACATATACATGTATCTATTATTTTTCAAATTCTTTTCCCATCTAGGTTGTCACATAATATTGAGCAGAGTTCCCTGTGCTATAAGTAGGCCCTTGTTGGTTATCCATTTTAAATACAGCAGTGTGTACATGTCAATCCCAAACTCCCTAACTATCCCTTCCCCCCACCCTTCCCCCCTGGTAACCATAAGTTTGTTCTCTAAGTCTGTGAGTCTGTTTCTGTTTTGTAAATAAGTTCATTTGTATAATTTTTTTTTTAGATTCTGCATATAAGTGATATTATACAATATTTCACTTTCTCTGTCTGACTTACTTCACTCAGTATGACAATCTATAGGTCCATCCATGTTGCTGCAAATGGCATTATTTCATTCTTTTTAATGGCTGAGTAATATTCCATTGTATATACATACCACAACTTCTTTATCCATTCCTCTGTTGATGGACATTTAGGTTGCTTCTATGTCTTGACTACTGTAAACAGTGCTGCAATGAACATTGGGGTGCATGTATCCTTTCAGACCATGTTTTTCCCTGGATATATGCCCAGGAGTGGGATTGTTGTATCATATGGTACCTCTATTTTTAGGTTTTTAAGGAACCTCCATACTGTTCTCCGTAGTGGCTGTACCAATTTACATTCTCATCCACAGTGTAGGAGAGTTCCCTTCTCTCCACACCCACTCCAACATTTATTGTTTGTGGATTTTTTGATGATAGCTATTCTGACTGGTGTAAGGTGATATCTCAATGTAATTTTGATTTGCATTCCTCTAATAATTAGCGATGTTGAATATCTTTTCATGTGCCTCTTGGCCATCTGTATGTCTTCTATGGAGAAATGTCTATTTAGGTCTTCTGACCATTTTTTTGATTGGGTTCGTTGTTTTGATGATATTAAGCTGCATGAGCTATTTGTAAATTTTGGAGACTAATCCCTTGTCAGTCACATCATTTTGCAAATATTTTCTCCCATTCTGTGTGTTGTCTTTCCGTTTTGTTTATGGTTTCCTTTGCTGTGCAAAAGCTTTTGAGTTGAGTTAGGTCCCATTTGTTTATTTTTATTTTTTTTTTAATTTCCATTACCCTAGGAGACAGATTGAAAAAGATATTGCTGCAGTTTATGTCAGAGAGTGTTCTGCCTGTTTTCCTCTAAGAGTTTCATAGTGTCAGGTCTCACATTTAGGTCTTTAAACCATTTTGAGGTTATTTTTGTGTATGGTGTTAAAGAATGTTCTAATTTCTTTTTTTTTTTTTTTTTTTTTTACATGTAGCTAGCTGTCCAGTTTTCCCAGCATCTGGCATGGATTTCTTTGGGTTTATCCTGTTTGGGGTTTTCAAATCACTGAGCTTTTCAAATCTGTATGCCTTTGACAAAATTTAGGAAATTTTTAGCCATTAGTTTTGCAAATATTTTTTGTTGCAATAGACTGTTTATCATCTCCTTCTAGGAGTCATGACACATTACACCTTTTGGAATTGTTTCAGAGATTCCTGAAGCTTTGTTCATTTCTTTTCACTCTTTTTTGTTTTTTCCTTCTTTTGTTAGGACTAGATAATTTCTACTGATATATCTTCAAGTTCACTCACACATTTTTCTGCCATCTCAATATTGCTACTGACCTTATTCAGTGAAATATTTCACCCTCTCACTGTGGAAGATAGTACATATATTTTTCCGTTCTAAAACTTCTGTGTGGTTCCTTTTTCCATTTTGTTTCTTTGCTGATATTTTCTATTGTCCATTTGTTTCCAAAGTATTCATCCTTACTTCTTGGAGCATTTTCATCATAGCTGCTTTAGAAGTCTTTGTCTGATAATTTCAACATCTCCGTCATCTCGGAATTAGTGTCTGTAGATTGTCTTTTCTATTTGAATTGGAACGTTACAGGTTTTTGTATGCCAAGTAATTTTGATTGCATCCTGGCCATTTTGAATAGAATGTTAAGAGACTCTAGGTCTTGTTTAAATCCTATGAAAAATGTTGATATTCTTGTTTTAGCACACAATCAACCCAGTTGGGTTCAGGCCAAAAATTCTGACTGCCTTTCTATGTCTAATGTCTAATGGTCTGTTAGACATTCTTATGCTATATCTTATTTTATGTTCTATATTTTATACCCTTTTAATTCTCTCTGTGCATTAATCTGGATACTTTTTATTCACCTCTTCTGGTTTACTAGTCCACTGTTCTGCTGATTCTAGATAGTTCCTCAATCCATCTATCTAATTCTCAATTTCAGTCTTAACTTCCCTCCTCCCCTCAGTTCTAGGATTTTTATTGAAGTCTTCTGCGTGGGTTCCAGCTCTCTGTTAAAATTACTTGTTATTTTTTGAACTTTTATTTTATTTTTTTAAATTAATTTATTTTATTTTATTAATTAATTAATTTTTTTAAGCCCCCTGCGTGGGGGCTTTTCTCTGGTTGTGGTGAGTGGGGGCTACTCTTCGTTGCAGTGCATGGGCTTCTCACTGTGGTGGCTTCTCTTGTTGTGGAGCACGGGCTCTAGGCATGCGGGCTTCAGTAGTTGTGGCACACGGGCTCAGTGGTTGTGGCTCGCGGGCTCTAGAATGCAGGCTCAGTAGTTGTGGCACACGGGCTTAGTTGCTCCGTGACAAGTGGGATCTTCCTGGACCAGGGCTCGAACCCATGTCCCCTGCAATGGCAGGCGGATTCTTAACCACTGTGCCA